>NC_053389.1:440887503-441187503 GCF_905171765.1 Bufo bufo | reverse complement strand
GTAGAGCGCCAATTGAATTAAATATACAGACACCTTCTTATACCAGCGTCTGGTTCTGCGGGAAACTAAATACGGAGACAACATCTGGTCATTGAAGTCCACCCCTCCCATGAGCGCATTATAGTCGTGGACACAGAGGGGCTTTTCAATGACACGGGTTGCTCGCTCAATTTGGATTGTCGTGTCTGCGTGAATGGAGGAGAGCATGTAAACGTCACGCTTGTCTCTCCATTTCACCGCGAGCAGTTCTTCGTTACACAAGGCAGCCCTCTGCCCCCTTGCAAGACGGGTGGTTACAAGCCGTTGGGGGAAGCCCACGCGACTAGTTCGCGCGGTGCCACAGGCGCAAATCCGTTCTAGAAACAAATGCCTAAAGAGGGCCACACTTGTGTAGAAATTGTCCACATAAAGATGGTACCCCTTGCCGAATAAGGGTGACACCAAGTCCCAGACTGTCTTCCCACTGCTCCCCAGGTAGTCAGGGCAACCGACCGGCTCCAGGGTCTGATCTTTTCCCTCATAGATCCGAAATTTGTGGGTATAGCCTGTGGCCCTTTCACAGAGCTTATACAATTTGACCCCATACCGGGCACGCTTGCTTGGGATGTATTGTTTGAAGCCAAGGCGCCCGGTAAAATGTATTAGGGACTCGTCTACGCAGATGTTTTGCTCAGGGGTATACAAATCTGCAAATTTCAGGTTGAAATGGTCTATGAGGGGCCGAATTTTGTGGAGCCGGTCAAAAGCAGGGTGGCCTCTGGGACGGGAGGTGGTATTGTCGCTAAAATGCAGAAAACGTAGGATGGTCTCAAATCGTGTCCTGGACATAGCAGCAGAGAACATGGGCATGTGATGAATTGGGTGCGTTGACCAATATGACCGCAATTCATGCTTTTTTGTCAGGCCCATGTTGAGGAGAAGGCCCAAAAAAATTTTAAGTTCGGAAACTTGGACTGGTTTCCACCGGAAAGGCTGGGCATAATAGCTTCCCGGGTTAGCGGTTATAAATTGTGTGGCATACTGGTTGGTCTCTGCCACGACTAAGTCCAAGAGCTCCGCAGTCAAGAACAGCTCAAAAAATCCCAGGGCCGAACCGATTTGAGCCGTCTCAACCCGAACTCCAGACTGGGCGGTGAAAGGGGGAACTACTGGTGCGGCTGAAGTTGGTGACTGCCAATCAGGATTTGCCAGCACCTCAGGGACTCTAGGGGCTCTACGGGCCCGTCTTCGCGGTGGCTGTGACGGGGTAACTATTGCTCGTGCCACCGTACTAGCTTCAACTGCCCTTCTGGTGCTCGCTACTTCACCATGTTGTACGGCAGTGCTGGTACTAGGTCCAGGAAGGGCTGCGCTGCTGGTGTATGCCTCACCACGTGATCCGGCAGCGACAGCCCCACTCTGCTGCTCTTGAAGCGGATCCTGCGTAACCTGTGGTCTAGCGACATGGGGCCGGGTACGCCTGGTGCTGCCAGGGACCTCAACCTCCTCGTCCGAACTTTGGGTCAGAGAGCCACTGCTTTCTACAGGTTCATATTCTGACCCGCTAGATTCGTCAGATGAGGGTTCCCACTCCTCATCCGACTGGGTCAGAATCCTGTAGGCCTCTTCAGAAGAATACCCCCTGTTTGACATTTTGGACTACTAAATTTAGGGGTATTCCCTGAGACTACCCAAGAAAAAAAGCAAACCTGTCTTACAAAGGGGAGGCTAGCGAAGTACCGGAGGCTGCTGCGGTTGATAAAAAATATCAAAACTGATTTTTTTATCGCCGCAGTGCGTGTAAAATGAATGTGCAGTGATCAAAAAATATATATTTTTTGTCACTGCGGTGGGGCGGGCGTGGGTGAACGCACGTGTGGGCGACCGATCAGGCCTGATCGGGCAAACACTGCGTTTTGGGTGGAGGGCGAGCTAAGGTGACACTAATACTATTATAGATCTGACCGTGATCAGTTTTGATCACTTACAGATACTATAAAAGTACAAATGCTGATTAGCGATACGCTAAACAGCGAATAAAAGTGACTGCGGTGCGGTGGGGTGGGCGCTAACTGACGCTAACTACCTAACCAAGGGGCCAATACCAGTGAAAAAAAAAAAGTGACAGTTTACACTGATCACTTTTTTTCCTTTCACTAGTGATTGACAGGGGCGATCAAAGGGGTGATCAAAGGGTTAATTGGGGTGCAGGTGGGTGATCTGGGGCTAAGGTGTAGTGTTGGTGTACTCACAGTTCAGTCTGCTCCTGTGCTGGATCCAACCGACGAAAAGGACCAGCACAGGAGCAGACAAGCCATATAACAGATCATATTTACTAATATGATCTGTTATATGACTTTGGATTGGATTTTTTGAAAATCGCCAGCCTGCCAGCCAATGATCGTTGCTGGCAGGCTGGTGACGAAATACTTCTTTTAATTTTGCCGGCCCGCGATGCGCATGCGCGGGCCGGCTTTGAGCGAAATCTCGCGTCTCGCGAGATGACGCGTATATGCGTGACTCTGCGCAGCGCTGCCACCTCCGGAACGCAATCCTGCGTTAGGCGGTCCGGAGGTGGTTAAAGACCCGAGTGCAAGAACATATCCGAAATATTAAAAAAGGTCTGGAGACCCACAGTGTCTCCCTTCATTTTAAAATTCACCATCAAAAAAACCCTAGAGGGCTCCTTTTTACCGGTATTGAGCTGGTCCGTACCCCTATACGGGGGGGGGGGGGATTTCATTTCAATACTGAATAAAAGGGAGGTGGAATGGATGTTTCTTTTAAACACCATCCAATCCCAGGGTCTTAATATAGAATGCGATGTGAATGCTTGCATAGTTTAAACTGAGGATGTTTTTTACAAGAGGTTTGTGCTTTTATGATAGAAAGGTGTTGGTCCCGAGATGATTGTATTTATTTGTGTCTATTTATTTATTTTTTAAAAGAAACTATTTTAGTAAAAAAAACTATTTTAGTAATTATAATCTTTCATGTTGTATACCCGTTCATTTGTGGGAGAGGCAGCATTTTTGTGTGTCTATTTATATATTTTAGAAGTGGTCTATATTTGTTATAAGTTCTATGACGCCCAATAAGGGAGGTACTCTGGATCTTCATGATCCTTTTTATTCAGCTGCATGCAATTAGGAACATACGCCCCAGACGAAGCATTATGGCGAAACCCGGGTCAGGCACTTTATACCTGTTTTAAATTTGCTCCAAAACTTGCGTTGTTTGTGAGTATAATAAATCCATTTTTATTCAACCTTGTGGTATGTACTTCACCATTGGCTGATATCTTTCTTTCCGAGACTTTGAGGAGTGCAAAGTTTGACATTCTGCCTAAGTGGTTTTTACCTGGAGATCCAGCCTGTGCTTGTGGAAACGATTTAAGATTCTATTCGTCCGTCGGGTCTGGTGAACCGCATCTGAGGTGTGCAGCTCCTGGGTCCTTGACAGCGCTGAGCCGGCTCTCTACACTTATTACCATCTGGTTTTTGTGAGTATAACCTGTATCTAGGTTGCACTCTGTTTGAAGTTACTTCACCATCGTGCGGTCTCTATTTTATTTCAGAATTCTACATCCCAGTTTGTGTTTGATGTACATGGATGAATCCTTTTGACTGAAGATTTACATAGGAAGAAAGTAACTTTGTGACTTTGATTATTTCTAGTATACTCTCCTGCAGCGCAATCCATTTTTTCCTCATATTCTACAAAGCTGGACTTCCCCTGAGGGAACCGCTCCTGGAACCTACAATATGCGTTCCACCCTGTGTGGTAAGCTCTGGCCGTATTAGGTGAGAGAGATTTAGCAAGCTAGGTGTTCAGTTAGACCAGGACTAGTGACTTGTGCGGAGGAATCATGGCACCTGTGATGTCCGTTTCTGGCATGATCTGAAAGAAAAGGGAGGTATTAGCTCGTGACAAGGCATCCGCTGCCATGTTTTGTGTACCAGGCAAATGTGCACAACTGAAATAGAAATGATGTATCAATGAAAGTTGTACTAGACACCTCAGGAGACTCATAATATGTAAGGACTTAGACAAACCGCTGGTTAAAATATCGATAACAGCTGCGTTATCTGTTACAAACAAAACTGAGCAATTAGACCAATTGCTACCCCAAACACGGGCAGCCGCGACAATGGGATACAATTTAAATAGTGTTGAGGTCTGCAAGAAACCTGGGATTCGTCTGACTTCGACTGGCCACTCGCTTGCCAACCAATGGGTGCCAAAAATGGCTGCAAACCCTGAACTTGCGGCTGCGTCAGAAAAAATTACAGAACTACTACATATTGCGGGAATGAAAAGGGAAATTCCATTCCACTGGTGGAGAAAGTGATCCCATATGTGAAGATCTGCTAGAGCCAGACTGTCTAAGTGCACCGGGCTGTCCTGACAAGGTGCTGAGGGGAGGAGTGTCAATAGACGAGAAATGAATGACCTGCCTTGTGGGATTATACGCATGGCAAAGTTCAGCATGCCCAACAGTGATTGTAATTCGGCCTTCGTGGTCACGGTAGTAACCGTGAACCTGTGTATCACTTCCCTGATCCTGACCAGTTTATCTGAGGGTAACTTCACTAGCATGTTCTGCGTGTCTAAAACAATGCCCAGGAAGGTGATGACAGTGGACGGACCCTCAACCTTCTTAGGGGACACTGGGACGTCTAACCGAGAGAAACAATCCAGAAGCTTCTTGAGACCTACTGGGGCAACTCCTGGCCTCTCTATCAGCAAGAAGTCGTCTAAATAATGGATGACATGCTCACACTGTACCTTGTTCTCTAACACCTAGTGGAGGGCCTGTGCCAACTGATCGAATAGCCACGGGCTTCTTTTAGAGCCAAAGTGAGCTTCGAAGAGAAGTAATACTGGTCTCTCCACTTAATGCCATGCCACTGCCAGAGGGCCGGCATGATCGGGAGAAGCTTAAAGGCGTCAGATATATCCGCCTTAGATAAAGCTACTCCAGTACCTAAGTGCATGATGATAGCTATGGCTTGGCCAATGGAGGAATACTTCATGCTAATCTCCTCCGATGGGATGAGGGAGTTGAGACTAGCAACATGGGACCCATGCGGGGCTGACAAATCAATGAAGAGTCTTTCCTTCTTGCTTAATTTGCCTGTGACTACCTCAACCGGGCTGACTCGTCACTGCTGAAAAGGGGGGGTTTTAAAGGGACCGATGAGGAAACCTTTGTCCAACTCAGCTTTAATCAACGCGTCGACTGCGCTGGGCTTTCTACCAGCTGATTGCAGATTTTTACACTCGTGAGTAGATTCTGGCAATGAATCCAACCCGGTGTGAAAACCTACGGAAAAACCTGATGACAAAAACTCCACAAAATTGGGATCGGGATGCCCTAGCAGATACCACCGAAGGCAATCAATATTGATGACAGTCATATAGGCTTTGATTGATTTTAATGTACAGGAAACCTTAGGATGTGCCCTAAAACAGTTAGTACAGATGTGCAACAAATGACATTGGCTGAAATTACATACAGCAAAATTATAGTTGTTGCAAATCTTACCCAGGTATACAACAGGTCGACCTAACTTATCAACTGACCCTGAAGGCCTGAGGGCGTCCGGTCCAGACAGTGAACTACAGGGGCTAGTCTGAAAACAGGCAGCGGACTTGTGGCACCACTCTGTGGAGTGGAAAATGGATTGACACAACGTACAGGATGGTGCTTTAAGACCAGCGAAGTGTCTACAAAACAGCTCGGTATCTAAACTTGCCCAGTTTGTTACAAACTGAAACTGCGAGAGAGCCGCGGCGGCCTTGGCGGAAAAAGAACAGTGGTAATCATAAAATGAATTACCACCATACTTATACCCCAACTCCGTGACTCTAAACAGATATAAGTCAAGCTCCTCCCTTCTGTCGGGTCTGACAGAACAAACAAACAACAACATCTTTGTACAGGCTGAAGGCCATGACAAATTCAGGGATTGTCAATTTGCTGTTCAGTCTCTGATCGCAACCCCTCAATACAACAGATACCTCGCCACAGGCAATAACCTTATTGTCAGAAATATCGCTAGTGGCAATTAACAGAGAAGCGAGATTAACATCCCTACCCTCAAGAATGTCCTTTCTGATATTCGTCGGGACAAAATGGGCGGGAGCGAGTACCGGCACAGATGTCATTGCACGAGGGGGATCTGCTGCTGACATCGAATCCACAGGTACGCCTGGAGGTGAAACCGGGACGACAGAGCTGCGAGATTCTATAGCTTCCAACCTAGCCTGGAAACTATTAACGGTTGACGTGAGATTATTTAACATGACCTGCAATTGATCAAGAGACGTCTGTATTGCAGGAACCTGATCTTGACGTGGGCCCACTGAGCCTGTAAGCAGTCGGTACAATTCGGCCTTTCTGGCAGTAGCCGGGAAAGGGATACCGCTCCTGGAAAGCTCTGACGTTAGTCTAGATATAGTCCAAGAGTGCAAGGACGGTATACTGCCCCCTTCCGACATGCCGGTGACATTTTTATCCACGGAAGCTTCAACGATGTCTGAAGCGCGTGACATCACAACCGGACTGGATTAGCCTTGAAGACTGACAGCTGCAATAGGAAGAAAATAGCACACCCTGATCTGAAAGAAAAACTCTGGCGATTCTCGAGAAAAGGGAAGCACAGACCTAGAAATGAACGTCAAATCATGAAACACCAGTGTACAAGCGTAAAAACGTTAAAATAGTAATGCGGAAACCAAAAGTAACTAAACCGAGCGGAACAAACGCTGCGCTGCGTGTACGATTAAGCCTAGTACAAAGAATCATACGGCGTAAAACCATGCTGTGTAGCAGTACTATAATATAGTACCAAACTGAGAATTAAACCTGATTAACCTACACAAACACCCTCAGCCTCTCTCCCCCCTTTTTCTTTTTTCTTTTTTTTTCTTTAGAAAATATGACACAATGTGCTGCAACTTAAAGAGAAGCCTGCTGACAAACTACAAATAGGGTGCTTAACATAATTGCCTAAACCACATATGTACCCCCCCCCCCTTATATACTAAATATTTTATTTTAATCTTCACCAGCAAGCAGGGATCTGACCTGTGCACTGAGCTGGAGCAGGCAGACCTGACTAATAGACCACCGAGCCTGCTCCAGCTCTGCCTCTCTACCTTCCTATCTAACTGTACGGCGGCCCGTTCAAGACTTTACCGCTGCGCCGGAGTTGGGAACACGCTGTCCCCTGTAACCCTACGATAAATGGCCGCGTGGGGAGCCGCATGTAGCCGCATGTAGGACGTTCCGGTGCGGTGGTGCTCCCCCTCACCTTGGGAAGCCGAAACACCGCCGGCCGGACTACGTGGACATGGCTGCTGGATGAGGCAGCATACTCACCTTTGACCGCAGACTCGTGAGCCAGGAACGCCGCCGTCACCTGCCTCCACGTGTGGTAGGTAGAAACGAGACGTTCAATGAGGGAGGGGCGTATGCCGGGTATAAAGGCAGCTACACCCCTCCCACATATGCCAATGAATCGGCCTTTACACATATATATATATATATATATATATATATATATATATATATATATATACATGTTATGTATTTATTTATTTTATTAATAAAACAAGTGTTCTTTTGGGAAAAGGTGGGGTAGTGGGAGGCCCTGCGGAATGACCAATAACCCAATCAAGTGAGGCTGGACGAATATAGAGGGAGGCCGACATGATGGGTTTTGGTGCAGGGCCAGGAGGTGAGGGGTTAATAGGTAGCTAGAGGGAAGGCTGGATAGTGGGGCTGGGGTTTAGGTAATAAAAGGGGGCGGTCGCGTGCAAGGAGGCGCCATTTTGTAGAAAAAGTAAGAGAAGGAGCAGACAACTCCCGCCCACCCTACCCCTTTTTTTTTTTTACATGTCTTGGTTGGTTATTAAAAAAAATAATATAATAATAATTTTAATATGGAAGGGAATTGGGGGGTTATATGTGGCAGTCGTGGTGGTGGAAGGTCATAGAAGCTGGTGGTATTGGATGGTATGGAAAATGGGAGGGCTTCCATGGTGGGGGCTGGACTCTCATAGTTGAGGCATTTGGTTTGTTCGGAGAGCCGTCCATCAGTTGGTGTCTCCGTGCTGGAGTTTCTGCGGCTGGAGGCAAGATGGAATTGCCCTGTTGGGGTTTTATATATGATTAACAATTTGGGGCTTCTATGACCTCCCTCGTCAGGGTGTATGTTACTGCTATATATACAGTACAGACCAAAAGTTTGGACACACCTTCTCATTCAAAGAGTTTTCTTTATTTTCATGACTATGAAAATTGTAGATTCACACTGAAGGCATCAAAACTATGAATTAACACATGTGGAATTATATACATAACAAACAAGTGTGAAACAACTAAAAATATGTCATATTCTAGGTTCTTCAAAGTAGCCACCTTTTGCTTTGATTACTGCTTTGCACACTCTTGGCATTCTCTTGATGAGCTTCAAGAGGTAGTCCCCTGAAATGGTTTTCACTTCACAGGTGTGCCCTGTCAGGTTTAATAAGTGGGATTTCTTGCCTTATAAATGGGGTTGGGACCATCAGTTGCGTTGAGGAGAAGTCAGGTGGATACACAGCTGATAGTCCTACTGAATAGACTGTTAGAATTTGTATTATGGCAAGAAAAAAGCAGCTAAGTAAAGAAAAACGAGTGGCCATCATTACTTTAAGAAAGTAGCCGAAAAATTGGGAAAACTTTGAAAGTAAGGGCTATTTGACCATGAAGGAGAGTGATGGGGTGCTGCGCCAGATGACCTGGCCTCCACAGTCACCAGACATGAACCCAATCGAGATGGTTTGGGGTGAGCTGGACCGCAGAGTGAAGGCAAAAGGGCCATCAAGTGCTAAGCATCTCTGGGAACTCCTTCAAGAGACTGTTGGAAGACCATTTCAGGGGACTACCTCTTGAAGCTCATCAAGAGAATGCCAAGAGTGTGCAAAGCAGTAATCAAAGCAAAAAGGTGGCTACTTTGAAGAACCTAGAATATGACATATTTTCAGTTATTTCACACTTGTTTGTTATGTATATAATTCCACATGTGTTAATTCATAGTTTTGATGCCTTCATAGTCATGAAAATAAAGAAAACTCTTTGAATGAGAAGGTGTGTCCAAACTTTTGGTCTGTACTGTATATATATATATATATATATATATATATATATACACACACATACATGTTATGTATTTATTTATTTTATTAATTAAACGGCTGCTGTGGCCGATTTAATCCGATCTTGGCTACGAGTGTTATTTTGGGAAAAGGTGGGGATCAGGTTATCTTTAAGGGGGGTAGTGGAAGGCCCTGCAGAATAACCAATAACGCAATCATGTGTTGTGGTTTTTGAAGTGGCCTTGTCCTTCTGGTTTAAAGGCTATTCAATGTTTCCTGGGGTTTGCCAACTACTAACGCCAGTTTGTGCCACACGTCTCTTCTTTGACAGCCCCCTTCTCAGCCTTGACGCGTAAAGGGGCGAATCCCAAAAATTTGACTGCTGAGGCTGAACAAGCCTTTCAAGCCTTGAAACAGGCCTTCTTTGCAGCTCCAGTACTCCATTGTCCTAATGTCAGTAAGCAATTTTCCTTGGAGGTGGATGCATCGTCTATTGGAGCTGGGGCGGTGCTATCACAAAGATCTCCTTCAGGTAAGATGACAACATGTGGATTCTTCTCCAGGGCTTTCTCTGCTCCTGAGCGCAACTACTCTATTGGGGACAGAGAGTTGCCATTGGAGGAATGGCGATACCTTCTGGAAGGAGCCAGTCATCCTGTATTGATCTATACCGACCACAAGAACCTCACCTACCTACAGTCTGCACTTAATCCTCGACAAGCTCATTATGATTTTGTTCTTTACTTTCGTGCTGCAGATAAGAACGTCAAAGCAGATGCTCTTTCTAGATCCTTTGATTCCACTAACCAGGAGGAGGAGCCTCAATTCATCATTGATCCCACAAAAATCTCGGCCTTTCCTTTCAAGCTATCCGAAATCCCTCCTGTAAAGACCTTTGTTGCAGTCTCTCAGAAAGCAAATCTTACTATGGGGCCATCCATCTAAAGTGGCGGGTCATGCTGGTCAGCGAAAAACCTTCAGGTTCATTGTGCAGCGGTACTGGTGGACATCCATGCAACAAGACATCCAAGAATTTGTAGCTGCCTGTCCATCCTGTGCGCAAAATAAGACTCCCAAACAACGTCCAGCCGGCCTTCTGCTTTCTCTTCCTGTTCCTGAGGTTCCCTGGCAACAAATAGCCATGGATTATATTACGGATCTACCCATTTCGTCCAGTTGTTCTGTAATTTGGGTAGTGGTTGACCGCTTCTCTAAAATGGCACATTTTGCAGCGTACTCAAGTTGTGTGTAATAGAGTTTCTGGGTGTAGTAGTGCAATGACACTAACCTGAGACGGCTGACTCTCTGCATAGGCAGGTGATGGTAGAAATTGTTCGTGACGCCAGTGCCAATTAAACGGTGGCATGCCGTTTGCGGATAGCAGGAATAAATTGAGGAACACGTGGTATTAAAACAGAACTCCAACTTTAGTAGTTTTCATGCAGAGACAATATTGGAATCGCAGTTCCTTGGCATACAGTCGATTTTGCAATACGGTTGATGCAGGCAATTACAGATTTAGCAAGGTTATTACAGAGTGTTGAACACAGGACTTGCAGTACAGGAGCTTGCACTCTATTTCTGTCTGATCCTGGAATATAGCAATTCTTCACCAAGGCCCAATAACCTAGTTCTGGCTTTATATCCTTGGCTATAGCTTTAGAAAGTACCTCCTCTGTTATTTTTAGTACCTCTTGCTTCTCTGCACTCTGCCTCTGTCTCTCTCAGCTTCCTGAGGCTCTAGAAACTTCTGAGCTCTCCACTAGACTGCCTTTTGCTTCCCTGTCTGGCCTTATATAAACTAGGGCTCTCTAGCTCCCTCTAGCGACTAGAAGCTGGAATGACACCCCTGCAGGCCTGTACATGCAAGTTTCACAGTAACAGGGAAACACATAACATTACATTACATGACACTCTATAAAACTGACATATACCAACTTCTCCATAACTAAGGAGGGACGACAGCACACCAAGTGACACTTTGGTAGTGACGGGTATTACAGTCCCCGTACACTACAATTTCATTCCTCTGCCTGGACTTCCTTCTGCTCCCCAACTGGCAAAGAAATTTATCGAGCACATTTTTCATCTCTCCGTATTGTGTCTGATAGAGGAGTACTGTTCACGTCTAAATTCTGGAGAGCTCTATGTAAGCTATTAAATGTATCTCTGGACTTCTCGTCAGCTTATCATCCTCTGTCCAATGGTCAGGTGGAGCGTGTCAACCAAATTCTTACTAACTTTTTTGCGTCACTTCACTAACAGTCATCACAACAACTGGGTCAAACTATTGCCTTGGGCTGAGTTTTCGAACAACAATCATGTCAGCGAGTCTTCTAAGAAATCGCCATTTTTTGTTGTTTATGGCCAACAACCGAATATCCCACTCCCGGTGTCGTCTTCTTCCGGTATCCCTGCTGCAGATGCCACCTCAAGAGAGTTCTCTAAAATCTGTGAGGAGACCAGGGGAGCTCTGAAAGAGGCTTCTGTGCGCATGAAGTTCCGTCCTGGTGATAAAGTGTGGCTTGCTTCCAAATACATCCGGCTCAAAATACCCTCTTACAAATTGGGCCAACGCTTCATTGGTCTATTTGAAATTTTTGAGCAAATCAATGATGTTTCCTACAAACAAGCTGCCGGCCTCTCTCTGGGTACCGAATTCCTTGCACGTCTCCCTGCTGAAACCTGTCATCCTGAATCGTTTTTTCAAGAAACCTGTCTCAGCTCCTGTTGCGGTCAGTGATGAGAACGTCTATGAGGTAAAACCTCTAACCGCGGGCAAGGGTGCCGGGGTCCATCTTTCCTTCCTGCTGGAGACTTGTACTGGTGTTTGAGCTTGCTTAGGTGTGTCTCTCTTTACCTATGAAGCAGCACATACATGCCCTCTGTCTCACCAGCCTATGGCTGGATTTCAGGAGGTATTTAATAGCGCTTCCTACCACAGACCAAGATGCCTGACCAACTCATGGTCTCTAGCTTATCTAGCTTCATGTACAAAGGTATTTCTCTTATCTGCTTCACTGTGTATCGGATTCTGCTTATTGAACTCCTGGACTTGGCCTGTTTGCCGCCTGCCTCTACCTCATATCTCGTTTATGGACATTGTTTGTTTGCCGCCTGCCTCTGACCTCGGGCTTCGCTTACTGACCTTTCTTGATCACTGCCTGTCCAGACCCGGATCCACCTGGCCACTCACGTCCCCTCGGTGCTTGAACTGGTTACTCTGACCCCCTGGTCAGCTGCCACTGACTTGGGGACTGCTCTGGAGTGGCAGCTGGCAACTACCCAAATTGCTCAAGCTTATCCTCACCATCATAGGCTCTAGTGAAGACCAGGTAGTTGCTTAGTTACGCTCCTCCAGAGAACAGCCAGTCAGTGGCGCAGTGGGTCCACACCTGCTTGCATTACAATGACGCTGGGAGGAAATTGAGGGGAGAGCTTTCCCTCATTGGCTTAGAAGCTGATATACAGCCTGAATTAACCTATCAGTGGGACAGCAGGCAGGGAGGTGCCTGTGCAGGATTCTCATTTGTACTTGCGACCTCTGTAGACTGATATTCTGAGCTAGGGGCAGTATAAAAAGGTTATAGGCAGAGAAAAGATAGTAGGGACAGTCTAGGAATATTATAGGGAGAAAATAGGAGCTATATTTGGGGTATATTAAGGGATGTAATCAGGGAGAAGGATTGAGAACTGGACAGTATCAGGTGTATTTGCTCGCAGGCTACTGTCAGTTTGCCTTCTGGCCACTAGTTCTACATTAGAAATTCCTGCAAAAACAGGTGTGTGTATTTTTTTCTACAAACCAGTTGTACATCGCCGCAAGACATGGGGTAGATACAGCAGCAAATGCATGCCACATCAGTAACAGGCAACTGCATCACAGCATCTACATAGTTCAAAAGATGCCTGGCATTGCTGCAAAAAAATTGCAGCCACACCCCAGTTTTGATCGAAGGCATTTTATTGTTTCTAAAAATGATTGAACAATTTTACTGCCATAAAAATAATCATACGACAATCATAATGCCATTACCACAGCAGTGTTACTGAACATGTTGTATGTACATTGCTGCAAAATAAGGGATAGATACAGCAGGAAAGACATTTCACATCAGTAACACAAATTATTACTCAGAGAGGGTTTTTAGTGCCACAGGAGATATGGTGACACCCAAAGGGACCAATTGTCTTCTGCCAGTGTCCAAAACATCACTTTTGTCAAAATGAATGATGCATGGATCCGGGAGGATTTTCACCAGGTGAGGCATCATGCACACAACAGTATTTTTTCACGGTCCGCAAAACAGGGGTTCTGTTGTTCCGTGATCGGTTTCCGTTTTTTTTCCCGTGTGTCTTCCTTGATTTTTGGAGGATCACCAGAAATGAAAAGTGAAAGTCAAGTTTGCATTGAAAATGATAGGAAAAAAACGGACACGGATCACGGACGCGGATGACAATCTTGTGTGCCTCCGTGTTTTTTCACGGACCCATTGACTTGAATGGGTCCGCGAACCGTTGTCCGTGAAAAAAATAGGACAGGTCATATTTTTTTCACGGACTGGAAACACGGATCACGGACGCGGATGACAAACGGTGCATCTTCCGAGTTTTCAACGGACCCATTGAAAGTCAATGGGTTTGCAGGAAATCACGGAAAACGGAACAACGGACACGGAACCCAACAACGGTCATGTGCATGAGGCCTGAGGCCGACAAATAGATCTGGCCTGGCTAGTGGTGCTTCATCTTGCCACTGCTTCTGCCTTCCTGCTTACCATCATGTTGCCTGTCTACCATCATGTTCTGTACCATATAGCTTCTGCTGCTGCTGTTGCCATCATGCCACTGGTGCCATAATGCCACTGTCTGCCATCATGTTTCGTGCCATATGGCTCTGCTGACAACATAGCTGCAGATGCTACTTCTCACTGGTAATCGCCTACTGGTACCACTATTAGGCCCCTTTCACACGGGCGAGTATTCCACGCGGGTGCAATGCGTGAGGTGAACGCATTGCACCCGCACTTAATCCGGAACCATTCATTTCTATGGGGCTGTGCACATGAGCGGTGATTTTCATGCATCACTTGTAGAAGTGAATGGGGCTGCGTGAAAATTGCAAGCATCCGCAAGCAAGTGCGGATGCGGTGCGATTTTCACGCATGGTTGCTAGGTGACGATCGGGATGGGGACCCGATCTTTATTTTTTTCCCTTATAACATGGTTATAAGGGAAAATAATAGCATTCTGAATACAGAATGCATAGTACAATAGGACTGGAGGGGTTAAAAAAATAAAATAAATACATTTAACTCACCTTATTCCACTTGATCGCGCAGCCGGCATCTCTTCTGTCTTCTTTTGTGAGGAATAGGACCTTTGATGTCACTACGTTCATCACATGGTCCGTCACATGATCCATCACCATGGTGATGGATCATGTGACGGACCATGTGTTGAGCATAGTGACGTCATCAAAGTTGATGGATCATGTGACGGACCATGTGATGAGTGTAGTGACGTCATCAAAGGTGATGGATAATGTGACAGTCCGGACCATGTGATGAGCGTAGTGACGTCATCAAAGGTCCCATTCCTCACAAAAGAAGACAGAAGAGATGCCGGCTGCGCGAACAAGTGGATTAAGGTGAGTTAAATTATTATATATTTTTTTTTAACCCCTCCAGCCCTATTGTACTATGCATTCTGTATTCAGAATGCTATTATTTTCCCTTATAACCATGTTATAAGGGAAAATAATACAATCTACACAACCTTGAACCCAAACCTGAACTTCTGTGAAGAAGTTCGGGTCTGGGTACCACATTCAGTTTTTTATCACGCGCGTGCAAAACACATTGCACCCGCACGATAGAAACTGAACAACGGAACGCAATTGCAGTCAAAACTGACTGCAATTGCGTACCTACTCACGCGGGTTTGCCTCAACGCATCCGGACCTTATCCGGACACGCTCGTGTGAAAAAGGCCTTAACGCTACACAACCGCCACTACTACTACCCCTAAACAGCCAATCTACTGCCTTGTCTGTTCCATGTTATGCTGCTACTGCTGCTGCTACTGTCGGGGCCACATGTCAAGATTACTCTACCCTTTCCATACCATACTCCTGCTGCTCCCAATAAAACAATTGAATTTTTCTAGGTTTGTTCAGACCCAGCCATTCTTTCTTCTGACAGTTATCAATTTAGCTAGTACAAATACTGGCAAGCCTCTGCCTTCGATAAAGGCTCATTCAGACGGACATATGAATGAGTCCGCATCCGTTCCGCAATTTTGCGGAATGGGTGCGGACTTATTCATTTCAATGGGGCTGCAAAAGAGGCAGACAGCACACAATGTGCAGTCTGCATCTGTGGTTCCGTTCTGCTGCCCTGCAAAAAAAAGATAGAGCATGTCCTATTCTTGTCCGTGGACAAGAATAAACATTTTCTATTACAGTTGCAGCCATGTGCAGTCCGCAAATTGCGGAACGCACACGGCCAGTATTCATGTTTTGGGGATCCGCAAAACACTACGGTCGTGTGAATGTGCCTTAAGGGACATGTTTGGAAGCTATGTATTATGAGAAAGCATAGCACATGTGCAAGCACGGTGTGTTTATAAACACGCTGTTTAACGCCGTCAACAATGCTTTTACACATAGCTATGTATGTCAGTGTCACTCTGACATTATTTGCTATTGCTGTCATTACGTTTAAGAGCTTGGTGAGGGGTAAGAGAAAATGAAAAAAAAAATTTAAAAAATCTACAAAACAGATAAGATCTTTTCTAGTGCTCGTGTGCTCTGGCCGAACACACCGGTATGCTCGTGTGTTCTACCGAGCACCCGAGAACAATGGAAGTCATTGGGAGAACCCCAGGCATCCCCTGCTCGGAAGAGAAGAGGGTGTCTGGTTCACAAAAAAAAGATTAGAAATTGATGGAAACCCCATCAAAATTGTTTGGAAACAGCATTAAGAGGATGGCTGGATACGTCTTGGACTCCTATTATCTATGACATACAATTAACAACCACACAAAGGCTATATGCCAAAAGCCAGGTATATGCAAGCCATCAATCTATGCATGAGACAGATGACAGGCTTAGTCAGAATACCTTACCATGGCAGCCATGTGCACTATGAGACATTCCAAACCAGCTCTCATCTGACAGAGGCAGTAAGCCTCAAAGTTACTTCACATCTATTGGATGGCTTGGGTGGACTTGCGCACCTAGATCAATATCATTAGGGTGACAAAAAGTTTTCTGATTGTCCTAACATGATATTCAATAACCTTTCTATACAGTTTTATCATGTAAAAACTAATTTGCATAAACATGGGTATATGGGAAAGAAATGTTTTTCAGCTGAAAAAACATTTGCATGGAAAATTTGTGATCTACACTGCTCATGAACAGCGCCATCTATTGGTTTCATAGTCTTATGACAAGAGTAATAGTCTTGCCATAAGGAGTCCAAGACGCATCCAGCCATCCTCTTAATGCTGTTTCCAAACCATTTTGATAGGGTTTCCATCAATTTCTAACCTTTTTTTGTGAACCAGACACACTCTCTTCTTCAGAGCAAGGGGTGCCTGGTTTCATGCTCGGGTCTCCCATTGACTTTCATTGTATTAAATTGTACTCAACAGCAGTTCGGCCGAGCATGCTCGCTCAACACTAATCTTTTCCTAAAAATGCTGAGTCCTTGGAGACTAGAGGATTTCCAGGTCAATTGGAGTAACTTTGGTTTGGGTAGAATTGATTCAGGTCTGAACTAAACTTTTTTTTAAATTAGTCGACCTAAAACTAAACGAATCTCAAAAGGTTCTCTCATCACAACTCTGCATCGGTAATACTTATAGCAAAGGAAAGGCTGATTTAATAGGGTTGATCATGGTGACCGTGATTTGTACTTTGGCTAATCAGCATATTAAAACAGAAACATATTCTGCGGGGTAGTTATTTTGTTATTATAAGACTAGCCATACTTTATTCTCATTTCCTGATTCATGTTAATCTGAGTACTGAGAATAAGAAGTACAGCCAGACTTACAAGAATTCCAAGCCGATGTGACATGCTTACCATTTCCTGGTGGGGAAGATTTACACAATGCATCACAAGACTGAAAACTTTGTGGTTCTGATTGTGAAATTTGGGCTGAAAATATACATACATAGAAGGTCATTGCAGGAATCCACTTGCAGAATAATTGAAATACGGTAATGTAACGAAATCCGAGGTAAATAGATAGATAGATAGATAGATAGATAGAAAAGAAAAAGAAAAAAAGCAGCACACATTAGAAACTGGTGCAAATCCTTTCAGGGGCCTGTGACCAAGGTCCCAAATACATATATTAAAGAAGAATGGCAGCACTCCAAAAGTTGTGATGAAAAAAGTGGATGGTTTATTAACCCATCTAGCAGCAACGTTTCAGCTCTCTATGGAGCCTTTGTCCAGTGGAGCCTTTGTCCAGAAGCCATAACTCCGACCTCATAACACCCACATCCTCAGAACCCTAATAATTGTGTTCAGCCTGACATGGGCTTTGGGGAGAGTCTATACACGCCATACTGAACATGAGGCATTTCTTAGTATTCAGGATCTGGCCTTCTGAAATTCATAACTCGATCATATTTGGTGTCTGTATGACCGGGATGATGCGACTCAGATTATGGGATCAGACCTGTACCCGCAGTCCCTGTCATACAGCGAAAAATCACCGTGATTCATATTGCCACAGCGGTCAGCCTTGTGGGAAGGTAGGGGCAAAAACCTGAATAATATCAGACGTCCCAGAAGGCCGGACCGAAAGGAAGGAGGTTCCCTCACAGCCCACCCCTCGGCTGAAGGGGGGTAAAAATGGGTGTTTGGGAACAGGTAATGGTCAGCCATTTTGGGGACCCACATCGTTTGGAGTGACTGCCTGTATCCTCAGCTGTCGCCACAGCCAGTATATAACTGCTGCATCTCAGTAAGCCAATATTCTGTATTTTATCTCTTTTATTTTATCTGTTCACTGCATTGTTATTGTATGTATATTTTTATCTTTTATCTGACACTTTCTTTTTGTATTGCACTGCACTATCGTGTAAATTTAAACATTAATAAGTCCCTTCCTTGTGGTCTTATAGAACTTGCTATTTCGGAGGGAATAACGTTACCAGTAGTGTTTCAGAGGATTTTAGGTCCCATATAGATAACTTGTGTTACGGTGTTAAATTTGGGTTGCGAGAATATCTGAGTATAGGCCCCTATTGCCTTATAGTATAGGTGGTGGTAGCTATTGTGATAGAAAATATTGGGGTGTTAGAATCTAGGGGAGTAAGTTAGCATAATTCCGTCATCTAGAATAGGTGGGTGGGAATTTCTGTGGTAACTTGATGAGCTCACTAGTATAATTCACCCCAGTGACGTGACCTATTGAGTAGGGATTGTGACAGGTAACATAAGATTAATTTTTCATACAGGTTAAAAATGTATGAAGAATAGTGATGAGCGGCAGGGGCTATATTCGAATTCACGATTTTTCAAGAATATTTGGGCGAATAGTCGTCAGAAATTTGCAAATTCGAGATTATTTTCTTGATTATGAAAAATCGCCAATGTAATATTGGCGTAATGCACGCAAAATACAGGTGTGGGTCACTTTTGCTACATTTTCCAAGCTGCTAGAAGATTCCTGAGACTAGAGAAAATGGTTGGCACGGCAGAACATTAAAAATGGCTTTATATGCAGATAGAGTGCTCCAATATATTCACGATTGCGCTAATCGGCACTAATGATGCGAATATTTTGGCGCAATACGTGAAACTTCACATTTTACCAGGTCTGCATGTATGTATGGACAGCAGAACCTATCACACTACCTAACACACTGCACTGCAACAGCTACACTATATCAGGATATAACCTACATTGACTATCTCCCACTAACTATCTGTATTATATATATACAGTTGCAAGAAAAAGTATGTGAACCCTTTGGAATAATATGGATTTCTGCACAAATTGGTCATAAAATGTGATCTGATCTTCATCTAAGTCACAACAATAGACAATCACAGACTGATTAAACTACTAACACACAAAGAATTAAATGTTACCATGTTTTTATTGAACACACCATGTAAACATTCACAGTGCAGGTGGAAAAAGTATGTGAACCTCTAGACTAATGACATCTCCAAGAGCTAATTGGAGTGAGGTGTCAGCCAACTGGAGTCCAATCAATGAGATGAGATTGGAAGTGTTGGTTTGCTTTTAACAGGAAGCATTGCCTGATGTGAATGATGCCTCACACAAAAGAGCTCTCATAAGACCTGCGATTAAGAATTGTTGACTTGCATAAAGCTGGAAAGGGTTATAAAAGTATCTCCAAAAGCCTTGCTGTTCATCAGTCCACGGTAAGACAAATTGTCTATAAATGGAGAAAGTTCAGCACTGCTGCTACTCTCCCTAGGAGTGGCCGTCCTGTAAAGATGACTGCAAGAGCACAGCGCAGACTGCTCAATGAGGTGAAGAAGAATCCTAGAGTGTCAGCTAAAGACTTACAAAAGTCTCTGGCATATGCTAACATCCCTGTTAGCGAATCTACAATACATAAAACACTAAACAAGAATGGATTTCATGGGAGGATACTACAGAGGAAGTCACTGCTGTCCAAAAAAAACATTGCTGCACGTTTACAGTTTGCACAAGAGCACCTGGATGTTCCACAGCAGTACTGGCAAAATATTCTGTGGACAGATGAAACCAAAGTTGAGTTGTTTGGAAGAAACACACAACACTATGTGTGGAGAAAAAGAGGCACAGCACACCAACATCAAAACCTCATCCCAACTGTGAAGTATGGTGGTGGGGGCATCATGGTTTGGGGCTGCTTTTCTGCGTCAGGGCCTGGACGGATTGCTATCATTGAAGGAAAAATGAATTCCCAAGTTTATCAAGACATTTTGCAGGAGAACTTAAGGCCATCTGTCCACCAGCTGAAGCTCAACGGAAGATGGGTGTTGCAACAGGACAACGACCCAAAGCATATAGGTAAATCAACAACAGAATGGCTTAAACAGAAGAAAACCTGATTGGGATGCTGTGGCATGACCTCAAGATAGCGATTCACACCAGACATCCCAAGAATATTGCTGAACTGAAACAGTTCTGTAAAGAGGAATGGTCAAGAATTACTCCTGACCGTTGTGCACGTCTGATCTGCAACTACAGGAAACGTTTGGTTGAAGTTATTGCTGCCAAAGGAGGTTCAACCAGTTATTAAATTCAAGGGTTTACATACTTTTTCCACCTGCACTGTGAATGTTTACATAGTGTGTGCAATAAAAACATGGTAACATTTAATTCTTTGTGTGTTATTAGTTTAAGCAGACTGTGATTGTCTATTGTTGTGACTTAGATGAAGATCAGATTACATTTTATGACCAATTTGTGCAGAAATCTATATCATTCCAAAGGGTTCACAAACTTTTTCTTGCAACTGTATAAGCTATCTACTTATCTAATGTAGTGTGGAAAGCACAGAGCACAGAAATGACACTGCTTTCTCTCTCAGAACTTAAAAAAACTATAGAAAATGGCTGCTGGGGACGTTCTTATATAGTAAGCGGTAGGCGACTTTCCTATTGGTTGCTAAGCTCAGACAAAGACATTGCAGCCTTCTCATTGGCCCACAAGCAAGAAGGGAGGTTACTGATGGAAAAAAAAAAAATAGAATATTCAAAATTACGAATATATATCACTATATATTTTAAATATTTGCAAATCCTCAAAGTGCCGATATTCGCGATTAATATTCGCAATTCGAATATTCGCGCCCAACACTAATGAAAAACAGAAATTGTTTTGGCACACATCATTAGGTGCCAATGGTGTCTGTAAGGCTATATTCACATGATTGTGAAAATTGGCTGTGTGACGGTCACACAGCTGTTTAAAGAACAATGGTAGTCTATGGGGTTTTTCACACGGCTGTTTCTTTGAAGGCCCATGAACAGTGGTCGTCAAAAGTAGGACATGTCCTATTTTGTCAGTTTTCACGGACTGACAGCCTCCATCCAATTCAAGGGGGCCATATTTAACAGCCATTTCTCAGAAAGACATCAGTAAAAAAATGGCTGTTAAAAACTGACCATTTTGCCGTTTTTAAGGGTCCATTCACAAGTCCGCAATTTCATTCCGCATTTTGCGGAACGGAATTGCGGACCCATTGCCGATCCGGACCCATTGCAGAACGGAATTGCAGATCCGCACTTCCGGGTCCGCAATTCCGATCCCAAAAAATATAGAACATGTCGTATTCTTGTCCGCAATTGCGGACAAGAATAGGCATTTTCTTTTAAGTGCCGGCGATGTGCGGTCCGCAAAATGCGTAACGCACATCGCCGATGTCCGTGTTTTGCGGATCCACACACACGGATGTGTGAATGGACCCTAACAGCCATTTTTTTCACTTTAACAAAGTTGATTAATAGTACACGATTCTGCCAGCAAGTTTTCTGATGTACCAACTCAAGGACTTCTAAACTGTTGTATTATATTTGCTGATGGCCCCTAATGAGTAAGTTAGGCTGGAAAAATAAAGCTGGCCATAGACATGGTCAACTGAAGATGCTTTTTCATTGTCTATTATTGTAGCCATTGTTTCATTTAAACAATAGATAGCTAACAATATATAATGATTGTTGGTCATAACGTAAAGTTTATGGTACAAGAGGTTGTTAACGTTGAGTCTTCTGATGGTCTTTTGGTTTTAAATGTTTGTAATACTCTCAGCCATATGTATGGTTGCAGACATCTTAAAGGGGCTTTCCAACCCTTAAAAATAACCACTAAAGTGCTCCAAAAGACTAAATGTAATAAACAGTAATATGCCATACTATTTCCTTCTGTAATGCCGGTGGTCATGCCTGCTGACGTCCCTCTGCTCCAGACTGGTCCAGCCACTGGGATACTCACCTTGATGCTGTGCTGCTTCAGTGTCCATGCCCCTTGGCATCCTCCTGGATCTTCCCAGCTGGCACTGCCACCAGAGCAGTGATACTGTTCTACTTCTGCTCTACATGGCACCCTTTTTCATTCCTGTCTTCACCTTCCTGCCTAGGGCACAGGCATTCTCTTCAGCTCGTACAGAACCAGCATGCGCACATACTAATATGTCCCTAGTAGGGTTGAGCGAACCCGAACTGTAAAGTTCGGGTTCGTTCCGAACTTTAGGATTTTTGGACCCCGGACCCGAACCCGAACATTTCAGTAAAAGTTTGGGTTCGGCGCTTTCTAGGCGCTTTTTGAAAGGCTGCACAGCAGCCAATCAACAAGCGTCATACTACTTGCCCCAAGAGGCCATCACAGCCATGCCTACTAATGGCACAGCTGTGATTGACCAGAGCTGCATGTGATCCAGGCTCTATATAAGCTTGAGTCACGTAGCGCTGCACGTCACTCTGCTGTTACAAGTGTAGGGAGAGGATGCTGCTGGACTTGTGATTTCAGGGAGAGAATAGGAGAGAATCTAACTCAGCGATCTACCTAGAAATAGTTGTGTGGGTGCAGGACACAATCGTTTTACCCTGCCCTGAGGCCATTGACCCCCAAAAAAATAATATTTATAATTCTGTTAGTTAGGTGGGTGGCGGCAGCAGCGGCCATTTTATGCATGCTCAGTGCACCAGCACTGCATCTGAGCTTTTGGGACATTGCAAATCACCATTTTTTAGGGGCAAACTACAACATCTGGATTAGTCAGTGTGCAATTTAAGGTAGAAATACAACCATCATTTTCTGTGGTTTGAAAAACACCCCTTTTTTTCACAAAACTGTATTTTCCAGATCTGCAAGTGTTAAATTCAAGTTTAATATATACAGCTTTCATATTCTGTTAGCAAAAAAAGACTTTTTTGGCAATTTAAAACATCTGTATTAGTCAGTGTGCAATTTAAGGTAGAAATACACCCATCATTTTCTGTGGTTTGAAAAACACACTTTTTTTTCCAGAAAACTGTATTTTCCAGATCTGCAAGTGTTAAATTCAAGTTTAATATATACAGCTTTCATATTCTGTTAGCAAAAAAAGGTTTTTTGGGCAATCTACAACATCTGTATTAGTCAGTGTGCAATTTAAGGTAGAAATACAACCATCATTTTCTGTGGTTTGAAAAACACCCCTTTTTTTCACAAAACTGTATTTTCCAGATCTGCAAGTGTTAAATTCAAGTTTAATATATACAGCTTTCATATTCTGTTTGCAAAAAAAGACTTTTTTGGCAATCTACAACATCTGTATTAGTCAGTGTGCAATTTAAGGTAGAAATACACCCATCATTTTCTGGGGTTTGAAAAACACAATTTTTTTTTCAAAAAACAGTATTTTCCAGATCTGCAAGTGTTAAATTCAAGTTTAATATATACAGCTTTCATATTCTGTTACCAAAAAAAGACTTTTTTGGCAATCTACAACATCTGTATTAGTCAGTATGCAATTTAAGGTAGAAATACACCCATCATTTTCTGGGGTTTAAAAAACACACTTTTCTTTTCAAAATACAGTATTTTCCAGATCTGCAAGTGTTAAATTCAAGTGTAATATATACATATTTCATATTTCTGTTACTAAAAAAACACAATTTTGGCAATCTACAACATCTTAGTCAGTGTGCAATTTAAGCTAGAAATACACCCATCATTTTCTGTGGTTTGAAAAACACACTTTTTTGACAAAAAACACTATTTTCAGGCCTTGCAGCATCAGCACGTGTGAAATTACAGGCTTATATACTGCTGTCAAATTCAGTTGTTAAACAAACACTCGTTTGGGCACAAAAAATTTAGTTGGCAGCCTTTGATGCAGATGTCATTGTGAGATACACCCTTAATACATTTGGGTTACATTCAGAGATTTTAAATACTGCCATTTGGTGCACCAATATTGAATTCAGGCCTACACTGGTTCAGGCCCTGTGAGATACACCCTCTACATACAGGGGTTTGAATCAGGGATTTGAAATACAGCCATTTGAAATACAGCCATTTTGTGCAAATATATATTTACTTCAGGCCTACAGTGGTTCAGGCCCTGTGAGATACGCCCTCTACATACAGGGGTTTGAATCAGGCATTTGAAATACAGCCATTTAAAATACAGCCATTTTGGGCAAATAAATATTTACTTCAGGCCTACAGTGGTTCAGACCATGTGAGATACCCCCCTACATACAGGGGTTTGAATCAGGCATTAGAAATACAGCCATTTGAAATACAGCCATTTTGTGCAAAGATATATTTACTTCAGGCATACAGTGGTTCAGGCCCTGTGAGATACCCCCTCTACATACAGGGGTTTTAATCAGGCATTTTAAATACAGCCATTTGAAATACAGCCATTTTGTGCTAATATATATTTACTTCAGGCCTACAGTGGTTCAGACCGTGTGAGATACCCCCCTACATACAGGGGTTTGAATCAGGCATTTCGAAATACAGCCATTTGAAATACAGCCATTTTGTGCAAAGATATATTTAATTCAGGCCTACAGTGGTTCAGACCATGTGAGATACCCCCTCTACATACAGGGCTTTGAATCAAGCATTTGAAATACAGCCATTTAAAATACAGCCATTTTGGGCAAAGAAATATTTACTTCAGGCCTACAGTGGTTCAGACCGTATGAGATACCCCCTCTACATACAGGGGTTTGAATAAGGCATTTGAAATACAGCCATTTTGTGCAAAGATATATTTACTTCAGGCCTACACTGGTTCAGACCGTGTGAGATACCCCCTCTACATACAGGGGTTTGAATCAGGGATTTGAAAAATACAGCCATTTGAAATACAGCCATTTTGGGCAAAGAAATATAAAATTTTGGCCTACACTGGTTCAGACCGTGTGAGATACACCCTTTACATACTGTTGTTCTATTATACTATTAATTTCACACCCATTTAGGGCAAGATCCTAAATTTGAAAAATATGAGGAGAGCGTCAAATAAGGGACGTGGCCCAGGTCGTGGTGCTGCTGGTGGAGCTCCTGTTGCAGGGAGAGGACGTGGTCGATCTGTGCCAGCTACACGCACAAGTGAAACCCCTTCCTCAGGTGCGGGTAGGCGACAAAACCTGCAGCGGTATTTGGTCGGGCCTAATGCTGCTCTACGAATGGTGAGGCCTGAACAAGTACAGGCGATAGCAGATTGGGTTGCTGACAGTGGATCCAGTTCCTTCACATTGTCTCCCACCCAGTCTCCTGCTGAAAGACCACAGTTGGCACCTGCAGCCGATGTCCATCATTCTTTCACCTCACCCCCTTGCAAATCAGCCAAGCAGTCTGAGCCCCAAGTCATGCAGCAGTCTCTTCTACTTTTTGATGACTCTGTTAGCAGGGTTTCCCAGGGCCATCCACCTAGCCCTGCCCCAGAAGTGGAAGAGATTCAGTGCACCGATGCCCAACCACTTATTTTTCAAGATGAGTACATGGGAGGACCATCGCAGCACATCTCGGATGATGACGAAACACAGGTGCCAACTGCTGGGGCTTTCGAAAGTGTGCAGACCGACAAGGAAGTCAGGGGTGAAGACTGGGTGGAAGATGATGTGGAGGACGATGAGGTCCTCGACCCCACATGGAATCAAGGTCATGCGTGTGAACGATATAGTTCAGAGGAAGAGGCGGTGGTCGCACAGAGCCACCAGCACAGCAGAAGAGGGAGCAGGGTGCAAAAGCGGAGCGGCCGTCCTCTAGACAGTACGCCTCCTACTGCCCACCACAGCAAGGGACCAAGCAAACCAAAGCCAGCTCCAAGGAGTTCCCTGGCGTGGCAGTTCTTCAGACAATGTGCTGACGACAAGAAACGAGTGGTTTGCACGCTGTGCAATCAGAGCCTGAAGCGAGGCAGAAACGTTCTCAACCTGAGCACAACCTGCATGACCAGGCATTTAAGTGCAAAGCATGAGCTGCAGTGGAGTAGACACCTAAAAAACCAAGAAAGGTCTCTGGCTCCTCCTGCTTCCTCTTCTGCTGCAGTGGCGGCCTCTTCATCCACCTCTGGAGTGACAGTGCCACCTGGCACCCCACAAACAGAGGATCTGCCAGCAACACCAACACCTGGGTCACAAGCATCTCCACAATGTCCCATGGAAGCGTTCAGCTCTCTATCTCCCAAACACTGGAGAGGAAGAGGAAGTACCCCCCTACCCACCTGTGATCCCTAGCCCTGAATGCCAGAATTTTAACGGCCTTATGGCGGTGGCTGTCCCACAGTACGTCGTGCCCAGCCGCCACTACTTTTCAAGGCGAGCCATCCCTTCCCTGCACAACCAAGTAGGGGACAAAATCAGGTGTGCACTGCGCAATGCCATCTGTGGCAAGGTGCACCTGACTACGGATACGTGGACCAGTAAGCACGGTCAGAGCCGTTATATCTCCATAACAGCACACTGGGTAAATGCAGTGGCGGCTTGGCCTGAGGTGGATAGCAGTTTTGTGCATGTCCTTCCATCACCGAGGATTGCAGGGCGCTTCAGTTTGCCTCCTCTTGCTTCCTCCTCCTACTCTGCTTCCTCATCCTCTACCAGCTCCTCATCCAGTCAGCATAACACCTTCACCACAGCCAGGGGTAAACAACAGCAGGCAGTTTTAAAACTTATCTGTTTGGGGGACAAACCCCACACTGCGCAGAAGCTGTGGACAGGCCTTGAACAACAGACCGATGAGTGGTTTGTGCCAGTCAGCCCCAAGCACGGCCTGGTGGTGTGCGATAATGGGCGAAATCTTATAGCAGCTCTGGGACTAGCCGGTTTGACGCACATCCCTTGCCTGGCGCATGTGCTGAATTTGGCGGTGCTGAGATTCCTTAAAAATTACCCCGACATGTCAGAGCTGCTGCATAAAGTGTGGGCCGTCTGTGCGCACTTTCGGCGTTATCACCCTGCTGCTGCTCGCCTGTCAGCGCTGCAGCGTAACTTCGGCCTTCCCTCTCACCGCCTCATAACTCCACCTTGCACATGCTGGCCACACTGTGCGAGCAGCAGCAGGCGATAGTAGAGTTTCAGTTGCAGCACGCACGGTTGAGTCGCTCGGCGGAACAGCACCACTTCACCACCAATGACTGGGCCTCCATGTGAGACCTGTGTTCCTTGTTGCGCTGTTTCGAGTACTCCACCAACATGGCCAGTGCCGATAACGCCATTCTCAGCGTTACTATCCCACTTCTATGCCTCCTTGAAAAAACGCTCCTGGCGATGACGGAAGAGGATGTGGCACAGGAGGAGGAAGAGGGATCATTTTGTAGGGTTTCCAGCCAGTCATTTCCAAGTGGCTCCGAGGGTGGGTTCCTGCACCCACAAACCCAAGGTACACAATTGTCCAGCCAGGGCACAGTTCTGGAGGATGAGGAGGAGGAGATGGAGGAGGAGGTACCATGTTCACAGCAGGGTGGCACCCAGACCAACTCATGGCCATCACTGGTGTGTGGATGGGGGGATACAGAGGACACAGACGATACACCTCCCACAGGGGACAGCTTTTCGTTGCCTCTGGGCAGCCTGGCACACATGAGTGATTACATGCTGCAGTGTCTCCGCAATGATCGCCGAGTTGCCCACATTTTAACTTGTGCTGATTACTGGGTGGCCACGCTGCTGGATCCCCGTTACAAGGACAACGTACCATCCTTAATTCCGCCACTGGAGCGTGATCGTAAGATGCGCGAGTACAAGCGCATGCTGTTAGACGCGCTGCTGGTGGCATTCCCACCTGACAGCGGGGGCACAGTGGAAGCACAAGGCGAAGGCAGAGGACGAGGAAGAGGTCGCCAACGCAGCTGGGGCACCGCCAGCACCTCAGAAGGCAGGGTTAGAATGGCCGAAGTGTAGAAAAGCTTTGTCAGCACGCCACAACAACCAGCACCACTAGCTGATATGGAACGTCTTAGCAGGAGGCAGCATTTCACCAACATGGTGGAGCAGTATGTGTGCACACGCCTACACGAACTGAATGACGGGTCTTCCCCCTTCAACTTCTGGGTCTCCAAATTGGGCACATGGCCTGAGCTTGCCCTTTACGCCTTCGAGGTGCTGGCCTGCCCTGCAGCCAGTGTATTATCTGAACGTGTGTTAAGCACGGCAGGGGGCGTCATCACAGACAAGCGCAGCCGCCTGTCCACAGCCAATGTGGACAAGCTCAAGTGCAGCGTACTCAAGTTGTGTGTAGAAATGTGTTCCTGGGTGTAGTAGTGCAATAGACACTAACCTGAGACGGCTGACTCTCTGCATAGGCAGGTGATGGTAGGAAAATGTTCGTGACGCCAGTGCCAATTAAACGGTGGCACGCCGTTTGCTGATAGCAGGAATAACTGAGGAACCACGTGATGTTAAAACAAAACTCCAACTTTAGTAGTTTCCATATAGAGACATTAACGGAAGCACAGTTCCTTTGCATACAGTTGATTTTTCAATACGGTCGATGCAGGCAATACAGATTAAGCAAGGTGACTTCAGAGTGTGAAACACAGGACTTGCAGTACAGGAGCTTGCACTCTATTCCTGACTGATCCTGGGACATAGAAAATCTTCTCCAAGGCCCAATACCTTAACTCTGGCGTATATCCTTGGTTCTCTCTTTATAAAGTACCTCCTCTGTTATCTTGAGTACCTCTTGCTTTTCTGCGCTTTGCCTCTGTCTCCCTCTCAGCTTCCTCAGGCTCTTTAACTGAGGTATTCCTGTTTCTGCATATATAAATTCAGGAGGGGAACCTTCTCCTTGGATCTGGAACCCGGTTACAGGGACTGCAATACCCTCTCCTGGTCCGCAGGCTTCAGGCCTGGACTTGACTCAGACATAGTCTAAACTCCAACTGCTGTAGACTGACTTTAGACTAGACTGACTTTCCTTTCCCTGACTGGGCCTTATATAAACTAGGGCTCCCTAGCTCCCTCTAGTGACTAAGAGCTGGAATGACACCCCTAGCAGGCCTGTACATGCAAGTTTCACAGTAACAGGGAAATACATAGCATTACATTACATGACAATTTATAAAGAGGACATATACCAACTTCCCCATAATTAAGGAGGGACGTCAGCACACCAAGTGACACTTTTGTAGTGACGGGCATTACAGTCCCCGTACACTACATACCCCACTGCTTTAAGCTGAGTATGACCTCGTACTCCATCAGGGCTCGCCCAACTGGAATCTCTACCTGAAACAGAAAAAAGAGACATGCAGGCATACATACATGTAATCCATCTGTATTTACATTCATATCAGGTCCAATTGGCAAAGGTGAAGGGTGATGACAAGGGGCGTCGTTCTCTTCTCCTCAGGATAATGAATGGAACTGGGGCGCTGACCTGGCACAGCGTAACATTATAACCAGGATAGTCCATGACAATGAATAAGTCCATAATAGAACAGCAAAATAGATAAAACAGTATAAAAGTTCTTGGAGGCTCAAAGAACAAACATGAGTCCGTACCCAGGTTATTTTCCTAATAAATCACAGAGGCTCTCGTGCGGTGGAGTCCATCTCTGGGCACATTCACTTTAAAAAGAGTAAGAATCTCAGAGGCTCAGGTTCTTTTGAGTCTGTCTCCGGGCACGGTTCCTTAGTATCAAGTTGCACAATAAACTGACAGCAAAGACAAGTGCTGTAATACCCCTGATCAACCTGAAAAGGGGGTTAAGGGTAAAAGGTGCAACTCAGGAACAGGCACAACTTGGCGTGGGATAGCAAAAGCAGGCAGGAGGTCCTGGAAACAAACTTGGCTTTGTTGACTTTAATACTTCAGTGGTCAACACCCACCACTGAGCCGTGGATAAACTGGCAGCAGCAACAAACGACCAGGGAACATAGGACTCCTGTCCTGGAAGGGTTAACAGCATTTTTCGTTGGTGCAATAAATCAAAGGCCTAGCAGGCTGATTCACAGGGGTATGTCATCATTACCCGGCTCTGCTGGCAAGTACGGCCTGTAGTAGTCCTCTACAGGAGGATGTGCCCACATAACAGTGTTAGGGGGAAGCTGCAACGTGAAGGGACCCCTACTAGGTATTGGCCCCATGGGCCTAGGGGTAAACCCTTGGGTGGACCGTACCGGTCCCGGCATGATAATTGTGGGATGAAGTGGAGTGGATACCGCCGCCGCAAGCGGTCCGGTGGGATCTGTGCAGCAATTCACAGCAACAGGGGGTCTTCTTTGGGGCACTGGCGGAGCGGTGGCAGCAGAAGGTACTCTACGGGTGGTGACAGGCACCCTTACCTCGTCCTTCTTTGGTCGCGATCTTGCGCAGCTCCCGCAACTTCTCCTCCAGACGGACAATCTGCTCACCGATGCTCTCCGTGTCAGAGTCGCGGTCATCTGCTGGCGCCGCCGGCGCAGGTACAGTCACTGATGGCACGGACTCGGCCTCTGCAGGTTCTGGTGATGCATCGGGTCGCCGACCCCTCCGGATGTTCTCAAAGGTATTTCGAAGTCCCTTTAGATTTTCCATCTCTTGCATGGTCTTCTCCCGACGAGGCAGCTCGGGGGAAGGGTAAGGGCTCACCCATTTTTCCAACACGGTTGGCTGCCAGAAGACGTTAGGCCCAATGAAGGAGCTCCGCTCCTGGAAGGCGTGATGGGCCGGCTCTGGAGAGCGTTCCGGTTCCCGCTCGCAGCCAGAGTAGTCTTCTTCTTCTGCCTCCCAGTCCTCAGGTTCTCGCTTGGGACGGGTCACGGCAGTGGCATAAGGGCCTCTCAGGCTCTCGGCAGGGGTGAACTCCACTTCCTCTCCCTCGCGGAGGCTGTGCTGATAGGAAGAGAGGTAGTCTCTCTTGACAGACCTTCTATTAACATATAAGTCTCTGCCAGTCAGGTAATCTTGTATGAACCCGTAGCCACGGGTTTTGTCAAAGGACACCACCACTCCCTTTCTCCTTTCCAGGCGGGGTTGGGTGTTGGTGTGTCTTTCATGGATTGTCTTGGTCAACTCTTCATAATAGATCTTGGTCTTTGTATTCCGCTTTATAGCGGCCTCCCGGATCTCTGCCATAAGTGACGACCACTTGAAAGAGGGTTGAAAGAAGTCTCTCCAAGAGCCATAGCAGGGCTCTGGTTCTTTCTCCCGTGGCGGGCAGGCGGGTTTCTCCGGAGAGTAGGCCGGTGGAGCCTCCTCTGGCTCTACACCAATAGCACTCATTTTTGAAATCTCAGGTGCGGACGTTGCAGCAACGCTCTGTTCACTTTCCAACATGCTCGATCCTTCTCCGGAGAGCGAAAGGGTCGCGTCAATTAAATCAGCCAGCTCCTCCCATTGCACTGGGAGGCTGCCCCCAAGGTATTCCAGTATATGGAAGGCGGTGTCCATGCTGGCAGACATGCAAATGTCCAGATAAGCAGTGGCGCCTGACCTTGAACTCCTTCCCGCTATTTCTTCAGAAAGGCGCCAATTTTTCCCGCCTTTTCGGGATGAAGATGACGCAGCAGTTATTTCAGTAGCCTCAGCGGCCATCTTTAGCAAGAAACGCTGTCTATTCACTGACAGCAAGCAGGATGATGAAAAGTCTACAAAACCACACTCCGATGTGGCGATTTCCTTCCTCTTGATAGCGCAACACTGCACAGCGCTTTTTAGAGGTTTTAGGAACACTTTTGGTATGATTTTCAGTTCACAAAGTCCACTTTAATAAAACAGGCAATTTGTCACTTTGGTCACAGGGCAACTGTATAAGGCACAAAGTTCACGCTTCTTGCACTAGAAAGCGTGCGTATCCTGTTCGTGACACCAAAAGAGAGGTGCAGCGTACTCAAGTTGTGTGTAGAAATGTGTTTCTGGGTGTAGTAGTGCAATAGACACTAACCTGAGACGGCTGACTCTCTGCATAGGCAGGTGATGGTAGGAAAATGTTCGTGACGCCAGTGCCAATTAAACGGTGGCACGCCGTTTGCTGATAGCAGGAATAACTGAGGAACCACGTGATGTTAACCACCTCAGCCCCCATGGCTTAAACACCCTGAAAGACCAGGCCACTTTTTACACTTCTGACCTACACTACCTTCACCGTTTATTGCTCGGTCATGCAACTTACCACCCAAATGAATTTTACCTCCTTTTCTTCTCACTAATAGAGCTTTCATTTGGTGGTATTTCATTGCTGCTGACATTTTTACTTTTTTTGTTATTAATCGAAATTTAACGATTTTTTTGCAAAAAAATGACATTTTTCACTTTCAGTTGTAAAATTTTGCAAAAAAAACGAGATCCATATATAAATTTTGCTCTAAATTTATTGTTCTACATGTCTTTGATAAAAAAAAAATGTTTGGGTAAAAAAAAAAAATGGTTTGGGTAAAAGTTATAGCGTTTACAAACTATGGTACAAAAATGTGAATTTCCGCTTTTTGAAGCAGCTCTGACTTTCTGAGCACCTGTCATGTTTCCTGAGGTTCTACAATGCCCAGACAGTACAAACACCCCACAAATGACCCCATTTTGGAAAGTAGACAACCTAAGGTATTCGCTGATGGGCATAGTGAGTTCATAGAACTTTTTATTTTTTGTCACAAGTTAGCGGAAAATGATGATTTTTTTATTTTTTTTCTTACAAAGTCTCATATTCCACTAACTTGTGACAAAAAATAAAAACTTCCATGAACTCACTATGCCCATCAGCGAATACCTTGGGGTGTCTTCTTTCCAAAATGGGGTCACGTGTGGGGTAGTTATACTGCCCTGGCATTCTAGGGGCCCAAATGTGTGGTAAGGAGTTTGAAATCAAATTCTGTAATAAATGGCCGGTGAAATCCGAAAGGTGCTCTTTGGAATGTGGGCCCCTTAGCCCACCTAGGCTGCAAAAAAGTGTCACACATCTGGTATCTCCGTATTCAGGAGAAGTTGGGGAATGTGTTTTGGGGTGTCATTTTACATATACCCATGCTGGGTGAGAGAAATATCTTGGTCAAATGCCAACTTTGTATAAAAAAATGGGAAAAGTTGTCTTTTGCCAAGAGATTTCTCTCACCCAGCATGGGTATATGTAAAATGACACCCCAAAACACATTCCCCAACTTCTCCTGAATACGGAGATACCAGATGTGTGACACTTTTTTGCAGCCTAGGTGGGCAAAGGGGCCCACATTCCAAAGAGCACCTTTCGGATTTCACCGGTCATTTTTTACAGAATTTGATTTCAAACTCCTTACCACACATTTGGGCCCCTAGAATGCCAGGGCAGTATAACTACCCCACAAGTGACCCCATTTTGGAAAGAAGACACCCCAAGGTATTCGCTGATGGGCATAGTGAGTTCATGGAAGTTTTTATTTTTTGTCACAAGTTAGTGGAATATGAGACTTTGTAAGGGAAAAAAATTAAAAATAAAAAAATCATCATTTTCCGCTAACTTGTGACAAAAAATATAAAATTCTAGGAACTCGCCATGCCCCTCACGGAATACCTTGGGGTGTCTTCTTTCCAAAATGGGGTCACTTGTGGGGTAGTTATACTGCCCTGGCATTTTCCAGGGGCCCTAATGTGTGGTAAGTAGGTAAATGACCTGTGAAATCCTAAAGGTGCTCTTTGGAATGTGGGCCCCTTTTGCCCACCTAGGCTGCAAAAAAGTGTCACACATGTGGTATCGCCGTATTCAGAAGAAGTTGGGGAATGTGTTTTGGGGTGTCTTTTTACATATACCCATGCTGGGTGAAAGAAATATCTCGGCAAAAGACAACTTTTCCCATTTTTTTTTATACAAAGTTGGCATTTGACCAAGATATTTATCTCACCCAGCATGGGTATATGTAAAATGACACCCCAAAACACATTGCCCAACTTCTCCTGAATACGGCAATACCACATGTGTGACACTTTTTTGCAGCCTAGATGCGCAAAGGGGCCCACATTCATTTTATGAGGGCATTTTTAGATATTTGGATCCCAGACTTCTTCTCACGCTTTAGGACCCCTAGAATGCCAGGGCAGTATAAATACCCCACATGTGACCCCATTTTGGAAAGAAGACACCCCAAGGTATTCAATGAGGGGCATGGCGAGTTCATAGAAATTTTTTTTTTTGGCACAAGTTAGCAGAAATTGATATTTTATTTTTTTTTCTCACAAAGTCTCCCTTTCCGCTAACTTGGGACAAAAATTTCAATCTTTCATGGACTCAATATGCCCCTCACGGAATACCTTGGGGTGTCTTCTTTCCGAAATGGGGTCACATGTGGGGTATTTATACTGCCCTGGCATTCTAGGGGCCCTAAAGCGTGAGAAGAAGTCTGGAATATAAATGTCTAAAATATTTTACGCATTTGGATTCCATGAGGGGTATGGGGAGTTCATGTGAGATTTTATTTTTTGACACAAGTTAGTGGAATATGAGACTTTGTAAGAAAAAAAAAAAAAAATTCGCTAACTTGGGCCTAAAAAATGTCTGAATGGAGCCTTACAGGGGGGTGATCAATGACAGGGGGGTGATCAGAGAGTCTATATGGGGTGATCACCCCCCTGTCATTGATCACCCCCCTGTAAGGCTCCATTCAGATGTCCGTATGTGTTTTGCGGATCCGATCTATGTATCCGTGGATCCGTAAAAATCATACGGACATCTGAATGCAGCCTGACAGGGGGGGGTGATCAATGACAGGGGGGGTGATCAATGACAGGGGGGTGATCAGGGAGTCTATATGGGGTGATCACCCCCCCTGGAAGGCTCCAGGGAGACGCCTGTATGTGTTTTGCGGATCCGATCCATCTATCAGTGGATCCGTAAAAATCATGCGGACATCTGAATGGAGCTTTACAGGGGTGTGATCAATGACAGGGGGGTAATCAATGACAGGGGGGTGATGAGGGAGTCTATATGGGGTGATCACCACAGTCATTGATCACGCCCCTGTAAGGCTCCATTCAGACGTCCGTATGCGTTTTGCGGATCCGATTCATCTATCAGTCGATCCGTAAAAATCATGTGGACGTCTGAATGGAGCTTTACAGGGGTGTGATCAATGACAGGGGTGTAATCAATGACAGGGGGTGATCAGGGAGTCTATATGGGGTGATCAAGGGTGATCAAGGGGTTAATAAGTGACAGGGGGGGGTGTAGTGTAGTGGTGCTTGGTGAAACATATTACTGAGCTACCTGTGTCCTCTGGTGGTCGATCCAAACAAAGGGGACCACCAGAGGACCAGGTAGCAGGTATATTAGACGCTGTTATCAAAACAGCGTCTAATATACCTGTTAGGGGTTAAAAAAAATCACATCTCCAGCCTGCCAGCGAACGATCGCGGCTGGCAGGCTGGAGATCAACTCTCTTACCTTCCGTTCCTGTGAACGCGCGCGCCTGTGTGCGCGCATTCACAGGAAATCTCGCGTCTCGCGAGAGGACGCGTCGGCGCGTCCACCCAGAAGAGCAGGGCCGCCGCAAAGACGCAATCCTGCGTACGGCGGTCCTGAGGAGGTTAAAACAAAACTCCAACTTTAGTAGTTTCCATATAGAGACATTAACGGAAGCACAGTTCCTTTGCATACAGTTGATTTTTCAATACGGTCGATGCAGGCAATACAGATTAAGCAAGGTGACTTCAGAGTGTGAAACACAGGACTTGCAGTACAGGAGCTTGCACTCTATTCCTGACTGATCCTGGGACATAGAAAATCTTCTCCAAGGCCCAATACCTTAACTCTGGCGTATATCCTTGGTTCTCTCTTTATAAAGTACCTCCTCTGTTATCTTGAGTACCTCTTGCTTTTCTGCGCTTTGCCTCTGTCTCCCTCTCAGCTTCCTCAGGCTCTTTAACTGAGGTATTCCTGTTTCTGCATATATAAATTCAGGAGGGGAACCTTCTCCTTGGATCTGGAACCCGGTTACAGGGACTGCAATACCCTCTCCTGGTCCGCAGGCTTCAGGCCTGGACTTGACTCAGACATAGTCTAAACTCCAACTGCTGTAGACTGACTTTAGACTAGACTGACTTTCCTTTCCCTGACTGGGCCTTATATAAACTAGGGCTCCCTAGCTCCCTCTAGTGACTAAGAGCTGGAATGACACCCCTAGCAGGCCTGTACATGCAAGTTTCACAGTAACAGGGAAATACATAGCATTACATTACATGACAATTTATAAAGAGGACATATACCAACTTCCCCATAATTAAGGAGGGACGTCAGCACACCAAGTGACACTTTTGTAGTGACGGGCATTACAGTCCCCGTACACTACACAAGTTCATTAAAATGAACCAGGCATGGATCCCACAGGACTTGTCCGTACCTTGTGCAGAATGGACATGTATACCGGCACTAAGCAGCCATTGTTATACTGCAGTGCAATTGTTCATGTTTGTATTTTGGATATTTCACACTCTTTTGGAGTGTACCTTAATTTTGCAAAATTAAATTAAAACCAAAAACCTGTGTTGGCTATCTCGTGCTCCTCCACCGCCGCTTCCACCTACTCCGCTACGTCCACCTACTCCGCTACGTCCACCTCCTACTCCATATGGATCTCCACCTCATAAATCAATTTTATTTTTTTGTAAGTGTTTTATTTTCTATCATTTCTCTACTTTGTTATTTACATTTTCGGGTGAAATTCACCAATTTTTGGGTGTATAGTACCACTGCTATACCTACGAAAAAACAAGGAAACGGAGCTTATAGTACCGTGTATAAAAATATATAATTTTATTATGACATGATTAAAATATAAAGCAATAAATAATATACCGTTAAAAAGTGAAAAGAAGCAGAAAAAAGAACGCCACCCTGGGATAGCACACATGTCAAATGTGAAACATGATGATCAATGAAATATATAATATATGGTACAGTGACCGGCCATTGACCAAAAATACAACATGGGTATCGGTTGAGTCAGCAATCAAAAAGATACCTACACGGCAAAAAATGGACAGGGTTTGCATGCAAGTGCAGCATAAATCAGGTAGAAGCAAACCCCAATAATAACCAGGTATCAAATGGCCTGAATCTAATGCCGTATAGGTGAAAAAGAGGCAGAGACTCACCAGAAAAGACAGTGTGCTATATCACCCAGGATGGCGTTACCCCAACGCACGTTTCGGCGTGCCTTCGTCCGGGGGTAATGCCATCACTGTGAATCATCTATTTACAGGCTCATTCCAACAATCGGATGCTAATTGTACGTACTTGTCCTCACCTGTGCATGTATGCTGGTGCGGGGTGCTCCAGTCAAACCGCGCCCAGCCACCTCCCGGCCGGCGTTCCGCCTACACGCCCACATCACGTGACAAAGTCACATGATCGGACGATGACGGCGTAAGGATAACACATATATTTATTAATGTAAAGTGCAAATGTGCATAAACAATGCATAAGTATAAAAGCATGATACCGAGAGATTCATTTTGCGCAGGCATAAGTAGATAGAAGGTGTAAAGATGTTACATCCTATGGAAAAAAGGAGAGCGTATGTTAGAAAAATTTTAAAATAATAACTAAAAAATTAATTAAAAAATAATGAGATCCACAGGCGTGGTCCCAGCGGTTACAGGAAAGATGAGAAACCCAAATTGTCATTTAGGCCCCTGGGATATAAAGTCCCAAGAGTCCAAATCCAACGGCTCTCCTTTTGAGCTAGCCTCTTGGATACATTGCCTGCACGTAAATCAACCTGAACACAGTCAATCCCTCTGACCTTTAGAAGTCTGGGATTACATTAAGTGTCTCGAAATGGGTTTAGGGACTTCATCCTCTTTTATTTCTTGTGCATTAAAGGGCTTCTGTCACTCCACTAAACTCATTATTTTTTTTTTTGTCTCCTTAAAATCCTTATGCTGCGATTTCTCAATATCTAGGGCTATTACTCAGTTTGGTTCAGTAGTTATATAAAAAAACGGACTTTTATAATATGCAAATTACCTCTCTAGCAGCAGGTAGGGCGGCTACCTGCTGCTAGCAGCCGCATCCTCCATTCATAATGACGCCCCCTCCTCATGTTGATTGACAGGGCCAGCGAATGCACTCCTCCTCTGACTGGCCCTGTCTGCGTTTTAAATCTTGCGCCGGTCTTCAGTTGGCGCAGGCGCACTGAGTGGAGGACGCTCGCTCGGCAGCTCCATCCTCAGTGCGCCTGCGCCGATGACGTCACATGTACACCCGGCGCATATTATAAAAGTCAGTTTTTTTATATAACTACTGAGCCAAACTGAGTAATAGCCCTATATATTGAGAAATCGCAGCATAAGAATTTTAAGGAGACAAAAAAATAATTATGAGTTTAGTGAAGTGACAGAAGCCCTTTAAGGATATCCTTTACATGTTCACGTACGCAAATTTTTTATTCGCTTGTTGTCAGGCCCACATATATCTTAAGGCATGGGCATGACGCATAATATACTATAATATAACGTCTGAGGAAGGCTCCAGATGTGAGTCGCAACGCGTCACGGATTATATGTGACAATAAAGATTTCCTTTTCTTCAAGCTACAGTGAGTGCCGGTCTTTCTTTACTATATTTATGAGATCGTGATCTCGGACGCGAGCACCACGCCATTGGTTACGGAGTGCCGGCTGATCATCATTTTCAGCATAATATACTACCCTAGAGCTAGAACATGTGAGCGAATGGTGGATCTTAAAGGACCTCTTCCCAGAGGAGTCCACAAAGTCAGCTGCTCGTTCCATTTTAGGACATGCGGCACATCTGCCACACGGTCTAAAACCAGTTTTCGGTCTGCCTTGTCTGACAAAAAGTTGGGGAGATGATGGTTGCAGATAGCTTCTGACTAGATTATCTCATAGAGTATTAGTTCTACGTGCTGTAATTGAAGGTCGCGTGGACAGAAGTTTTTCTAAGATAGGATCTGTCAATAGTATAGGCCAATGTGTGGCCAGGCATTTCCTCATTTCATCCCAACGTGAATGGTATGTACTAATAAATCAGATTTTTTTTGTCAGGTACCTTATCTCTTTTGGTTTGTAACAATTGTGTTTGTTGTTGTGTCTTTGCTCGCCAGTACGCTTTGTCACGTGATGTGGGCGTGTAGGCGGGACGCCGGCCGGGAGGTGGCTGGGCGCGGTTTGACTGGAGCACCCCGCACCAGCATACATGCACAGGTGGGGACAAGTACATACAATTAGCATCCGATTGGTGGAGTGAGCCTGTAAATAGATGATTCACAGTGATGGCATTACCCCCGGACGAAGGCAAAAAGCGCGTTGGATAAACGCCATCCTGGGTGATATAGCACACGGTCTTTTCTGGTGAGTCTCTGCCTCTTTTTTCACCTATACGGCATTAGATTCAGGCCATTTGATACCTGTTAATATTGGGGTTTGCTTCTACCTGATTTATGCTGCACTTGCATGCAAACCCTGTCCATTTGTTGCCGTGTAGGTATCTTTTTGATTGCTGACTCAACCGATACCCATGTTGTATTTTTGGTCAATGGCCGGTCACTGTACCATATATTATCTATTTCATTGATCATCATGTTTCACATTTGACATGTGTGCTATCCCAGGGTGGCGTTCTTTTTTCTGCTTCTTTTCACTTTTTAACGGTATATTATTTATTGCTTTATATTTTAATCATGTCATAATAAAATTATATATTTTTATACACGGTACTATGAGCTCCGTTTCCTTGTTTTTTCGCCTGTTTCACTCGGGAGCTAGTACCGAGTTACAATTACGGGTGTCCTTTTGGTTTCATCGGGTGGGCACTGTTTTCCACTTTTTACCAATTGGCCACCTTTGGTCTTTTTTGTTCTTTATAATCAGTGCTATACCTAGTAGACCGGTAAAAAAAAAAAAATTGGCATTTACATTTTAGGGTGAAATTCACCAATTTAGGTGTGTATAGTACCACTGCTATACCTAGTGGAACGGTAATAAAAAAAATAAAAATTGTCAGTTACATTTTCTGGCGAAATAAACAAACTTTTGGGTGTATAGTACCACTGCTATACCTAGTAGACAGGTTTTAAAAAAAAATTGTCAGTTATATATTCTGGTGAAATTCACTAATTTTTGGGTGTGATGTACCATTTCTATACCTAGTAGACCGCAAAAATGAAATAAAATTGTCAGTTAAATTTTTTGGTGAAATTCAACAATTTTTGGGTGTAATATACCCCTCCTCTACCTAGTTGACAGCTTAATAAATTTCAATAATTTTTCTGTTACATTCTTGTGTTGACATTATACAATTTTAGACGTGAATAAACACCTGCTCTGCATAGGTGACAGGGAATGAAATGTAATAAATTATTCAGTAATTAATGCGCACCACATCCTTACATTCAATGCTTAAACTTTGAAAAGTTGTCACACTTATGCTTTAATAATTTCTCCCATATTTCAACTCTAATTTAAAATTTGAAAAAAATGGATCCTCCCTTAAATTTGGTCTCTTTTTCTCACGCTCCCTCTCCGGCTTGGAACCCTGATTCCCCGCCACCCGTAATCACCATGGTAGGCGCATAAAAGAACTTCGAAAGTTGATAGAGCAGATATCAAATTGGATCGTGAACATCACGGGGACATGCGACATGGTGGGGCAGTAAGTGTGCACACGCCTACACGAACTGACTGACAGGGGTCAGCCCCTGCAACTTCTGGGTCTCCAAATTGGGTACATGGCCTGAGCTTGCCCTTTACCCCTTGGAGGCGCTGGCCTGCCCTGCAGCCAGTGTATTGTCTGAACGTGTGTTTAGCATGACTGGAAGGGGTTATCACAGGTTATATTTCCCAATGTTTTGGGGTGTACCCTAATTTTAAAAATAAAATTTAAAACCAAAAACCAGTGTAGGCTACCTCCTCCTTCACCGCCGCTTCCACCGACACCGCCACATCCACCGCCCCCTCAACCTCCTACTCCATATGGACCTGGTCCTCCTAGATCAAGATCATTATTTTATATTTTTACGTATTTTATGTGTTTTAAAGTCATTTCCCTATCCACATTTGTTTGCAGAGCACTTGCCATGCTCTTAACCACATTTTGACGCCATTTGCAGCCCTTTCCATGACATTTTACAGCCATTTTAGTGCTCATATTATATTTTATATCATGTTAAACCCATACTGCCTTACCTGACCTTTGAACTGTTTACCGGATTGAATTTATGCTGCCTGCTTCGACCCTGGCTCATCTAATGACTATGATACTACCTGTTCCCTTGGTGCCTTGCATCAGTATCTCTTGACCTGTGTGGATCAACTGTCACTGAACGCAGGCTGCTCCATGTAGCAGCCTGGTTCTCCTGCAGCCGGGGGGCCACGTAGGTCCACATCTGCTGCGTAACACCTAACCATTCCTAGGCTGCCAGCACATATGGTCATCTGAGCTTCAGCCAGAGATTGGGTATAAACCCCCTATTAAAGGCTATGGACACTTTTGGAGCATATTTTTTTTATTGCATTGGCTATAATATGGGATTTTTGCAAAATGTTTGCTTAGTTTGGCTTCAGCAGCCTGCGTGTATTCTCATACATTGCAGGCCAAGCAGACCCATTTAGTGTGAAATCTGTCAGACAAGTTCTCCAATGGCTCAGTCTGGGGTTCCTCTATTTTCTCACCTAAATGTACTAGTGCACTCGCCTCAGGCGCTTGCTGTAACATTTACAGTTGCAAGAAAAAGTATGTGAACCCTTTGGAATGATATGGATTTCTGCACAAATCAGTCATAAAATGTGATCTGAGCTTCATCTAAGTCACAACAATAGACAACCACAGTCTGCTTAAACTAATAACACACAAAGAATTAAATGTTACCATGTTTTTATTGTACCACACCATGTAAACATTTACAGTGCAGGTGGAAAAAGTATGTGAACCCTTGGATTTAATAACTGGTTGAACCTCCTTTGGCAGCAATAACTTCAACCAAACGTTTCCTGTAGTTGCAGATCAGACGTGCACAATGGTCAGGAGTAATTCTTGACCATTCCTCTTTACAGAACTGTTTCAGTTCAGCAATATTCTTGGGATGTCTGGTGTGAATCGCTTTCTTTAGGTCATGCCACAGCATCTCAATCGGGTTGAGGTCAGGACTCTGACTGGGCCACTCCAGAGGGCGTATTTTCTTCTGTTTAAGTCAGTCTGTTGTTGATTTACTTCTATGCTTTGGGTCGTTGTCCTGTTGCATCACCCATCTTCTGTTGAGCTTCAGCTGGTGGACAGATGGCCTTAAGTTCTCCTGCAAAATGTCTTGATAAACTTGGGAATTCAGTTTTCCTTCGATGATAGCAATCTATCAAGGGCCTGATGCAGCAAAGCAGCCCCAAACCATGATGCCCCCACCACTATACTTCACGGTTGGGATGAGATTTTGATGTTGGTGTGCTGTGCCTCTTTTTCTCCACACATAGTGTTGTGTGTTTCTTCCAAACAAATCAACTTTGGTTTCATCTGTCCACAGAATATTTTGATATTTTGCCAGTACTGCTGTGGAACATCCAGGTGCTCTTGTGCAAACTGTAAACGTGCAGCAATGTTTTTTTTTGGACAGCAGTAGCTTCCTCTGTGGTATCCTCCCATGAAATCCATTCTTGTTTAGTGTTTTACATATCGTAGATTCGCTAACAGGGATGTTAGCATATACCAGAGACTTTTGTAAGTCTTTAGCTGACACTCTAGAATTCTTCTTCACCTCATTGAGCAGTCTGTGCTGTGCTCTTGCAGTCATCTTTACAGGATGGCCACTCCTAGGGAGAGTAGCAGCAGTGCTGAACTTTCTCCATTTATAGACAATTTGTCTTACCGTGGACTGATGAACAGCAAGACTTTTGGAAATACTTTTATAACCCTTTCCAGCTTTATGCAAGTCAACAATTCTTAAGCGTAGGTCTTCTGAGAGCTCTTTTGTGCGAGGCATCATTCACATCAGGCAATGCTTCTTGTGAAAAGCAAACCCAGAACTGATGTGTGTTTTTTATAGGGCAGGGCAGCTGTAACCAACACCTCCAATCTCATCTCATTGATTGGACTCCAGTTGGCTGACACCTCACTCCAATTAGCTCTTGGAGATGTCATTAGTCTAAGGGTTCACATACTTTTTCCACCTGCACTGTGAATGTTTACATGGTTTGTTCAATAAAAACATGGTAACAATTAATTCTTTGTGTGGTATTAGTTTAAGCAGACTGTGATTGTCTATTGTTGTGACTTAGATGAAGATCAGATCACATTTTATGACCAATTTGTGCAGAAATCCATATCATTCCAAAGGGTTCACATACTTTTTCTTGCAACTGTATAACTGCAACCTACATGGGAATAGAATTGAATTCTTAATTTGTTATTGATGACCGTATCGTGTCCTCCATAAGCACCCCAAGTTAAACCTACAAAACCTACAGTGTGCAAGGTTCAGCCTTTGTGAGAATACATTCAGGCTTCACAAGACAAACAGAGCAAAACTTTTTAAAATAACTAATGTTGGAAATCATCTGCAGTAATATGAACTTCTTGAGACAAATTGTTCTTCAGAAAGTTCTTACATGTTTATTAGAGACAGAGCAGCAAGGCAGAATATGGCAGTGAGGTGATATTGAAAATGGCAATGGTACCCTATTTCTCTCCCCTGAGAGCACAGGAGAGATCATTAATATAACTTACGTTTTCCGCAGTGTAACCCGATTCATAGACATCAATGTTTCACATTACATTACATCATTGATACATTAACCCCTTACGTATAATCACGTACATGTACGTGATGTGATCGGGCGGGTGCAGGAGCTGCACCCGCCCAATCTGCAGCACGGTTCGGCTGTTACTGATATCCGGGCCCCCATCTGCATCCGCTGGCATCGCTGTATGCGGTGATGACAGCGGATTAACCCTTTCACATGCCGCAATCAGCGCTGGCCGTGGCATGTGTGGGGTTTGAAGGGGGAGGGGGCTCCCTCTGACTCCATCGGACCCCCACTCTGTGGTGACAAAAAAAAGCCCCCTCACCATAAAATCGCGTTTAAAAAAATTTAAATAAAAAACAGACATATTAGGTATCGCCGCCTCTGTAATGACCGGCTCTATAAAAATGTGACATAATCTACCATCTCAGGTGAACGCCATAAAAACAAAAAAGTGAGAAAAAAAATGCCATTTTTTGTCCCCTTACATCTTAAAAAGTGTAATTTTAAGCGATCAAAAAGACATATGTACCCCAAAATAGTACCAATCAAACAGTCATCTCTTCCCACAAAAAATGAAACCCCACAAAGAACAATAGCCCAAACGATAAAAAAATATGGCTTTCAGAAAATGGAGACAATAAAACATGATTTTTTTTCTTCAAAAATGCTTTTATAGCGTAAAACTGAAATAATAATAAAAAAAAAGTAGACATATTAGGTAGATCCACATCCGTAATGACTTGCTCTATAAAAATATTCTATGACTTACCCCCTAAGGTGAACACCATAAAAAAAAAACTGTGGAAAAAATTCAATTTTTTGTCACCTTTCATCACAAAAAATATAATACCAAGCGATCAAAAAGTCATATGCAACCCAAAATAGTACCAATAATCTCTTCCTACAAAAAATGAGCCCCTATATAAGACAATCGCCAAAAAATAAAAAAAATATGGCTTTCAGAAAATGGAGATGCTAAAACATGATTTTTTTTCAAAAATGCTTTTATTGTGTAAAACTGACATATAAGGTATTGCCGCATCCATAAAAACCTGCTCTATAAAAGTATCACATGATCTACCCCCTCAGTAGAACGCTGTTAAAAAAAAAACTGTGCCAAAATAGCCATTTTTTGCTCACCTTGCCTCACAAAAAGCGTAATATCGAGCAATCAAAAATCATATGTACCCCAAAATAGTACCAATAAAACTGTCACCTCATCCCATAGTTTACAAAATGGGGTCACTTTTTGTGAGTTTCGACTCTAGGGGTCCATAAGGGGGTCTTCAAATGTGACATGGCAACTTAAAATTATCCCAGCGACATCTGCCCTCCAAAACCCATATGGTGCTCCTTTCCCTCTGCACCCTGCCATGTGCCCATACAGCAGTTTACCACCACGTGTGAGGTGTTTCTGTAAACTGCAGAATCAGAGTAATAAATATTGAGTTTTCTTTGGTTGTTAACCCTTGTTGTGTTACCTCCACCTCCATTTTCCTTTCATTCTTGTGGAACACCTAAAGGGTTAACAAAGTTTGTAAAATCAGTTTTGAATAACGTGAAGGGTGTAGTTTCTAAAATGGAGTCATTTATGGGTGGTTTCTGCTATGTAAGCCCCACAAAGTGACTTCATAACTGAACTGGTCATTAAAAAGTGGGTTTTGGAAATTTTCTTAAAAATTTAAAGAATTGCTTCTAAAATTCTAAGCCTTCTAATGTCCTAAAAAATAAAATGAAGTTTACAAAATGATGCCAACATGAAGTAGACATATAGGGAATGTACAGTAACAACTATTTTATGAGGTATCACAATCTGATTTAAAAGCAGAGACATTCACATTTTAAAAAATTTCTGTACATTTTTGAATATTTTTTTTTATAAATAGAGGTGAAACATATTGACTCAAATTTACCACTAACATGAAGTACAATGTGTCACAAGAAAACAATCTCAGAATCGTTTATATAAGTAAAAGTGTTCCAAAGTTATTACCACATAAAGGGAAACATGTCAGATTTGCAAAATGTGGCTTGGTCCTTATGGTGAAAAGTGGCTTGTTCTTGAAGGGGTTAAAATTCATTTCTATGACCACATCAGAACATCACCATACATAAGTAAATTCACACCTCCTGTACACTAAGCAGTTCTTGATTAGTCAAAAGTACTTATTTTCTGACAACCTCCAAACATCAATATGCCTAAGGAAGACATATGCCTCCTTATGCTTTAGGCTACATGCACACGGAATGCTGTCTGCATCTTTTGCGGCCCCATTGAAGTGAATAGGTCTGCATCCGAGCCGCAAAAACTGCGGCTCGGATGCGGACCAAAACAATGGTCGTGTGCATGAGGCCTTATGATAGTTAAGTGGCCAAAAGTTTTCTATCACGTATGAGAATGAATATCGAATGCATTCTATCCTTTCATCCATCTTCCTCTGATCGCATTGTCTTACAAAGTATTTGCCATAAACTAAAGTGTCTGTAAAGTGTCTGAAAATCAAGTATCTAGGGGAAACATTAAATTACATATATCTATCACTAAGACTCTATGATCTTATAACTAGTTCTCATCAGGAAATCTGTTTTAAACAATCACATTCTTGCTAAATTATTCACCATTAACCAAGCTATTTTTTCAGTTTAACTCTTTGCTGAACTTTGATGTAGAAATACAAGATAAGAATACAACTTGTCAGACCTACAGGTAGTGTCCTACAACTAATTGCAAATATGTGTTTTTTTTATCCCATAATACAGCCAATGCACAAAATTCACCTTAAGGCCTCTTTCACAAGGCCTAAGGCTCAATTCACACCTGAGCGTTCTGAAAGGAGCGCTCTGTATGCGCGATTGTACGGACGTTTACAAGCGCGCATACAGAGACAAGTGTGCACACAGTGTCGCGCGTTCCCGAAAGTCTATGTACGGGAACGCGCGACAAGCGCCCAAAAAAACGCTCCTGTACTTGTGTGAGCGTCGGGCGTTTTACAGCGCGATCGTACGCGCTGTAAAACGCCCAGGTGAGAACCATTCCCATAGGGAAGCATTGGTTTCTCCTTGTTGAGCGTTTTACAGCGCGTAGGAACGCGCTGTAAAACGCTCAGGTGTGAATTGAGCCTTAAGGACCGCAAATTGCTGTTCGCAATGCATGGGTACCGACTGTGGGGCAGCCGCATGCAGATCGTTCTATATTTTTGTGCAACGGAAGAACGGAACACCACGGAAGTACTCTGTAGTGCTTCCGTGGGGTTCGGTTCCATGCTTCCGTTTCGTTACGCATCTCCAGATTTGCGGACCCATTCAAGTGAATGCAAACAGCTGGTGACCTGTGTATTGTGGAACCAGTGTATGCGGCTCGCAATACAACCACGGGAGCACTACGGCCGTTTGAAAGAGGTCTAAAGATGTCCACACAGCCACCATGGCCATGGCCAGTCTTATGACCCTTTTGCACAGTCAGATTATCTGGCTGATTATCAGGAATGAATGTTCATACAAATGCTTGCTCCCAATAATTGGATAGTGTAAATGTGCCCCCAATCAACCATTGGGTTGATACATGTGGCACCCAAAATAATTGTATCCGGGCAGCAGGTCTTCCTTGTAAACAGCGATCTGCTGCCCAGAAACAATGAATATGTATGGGGACAAGCGATCACAGTAGTGATCGCTCATCCTCATACACTAGAGATGATTGCTGCATGTTAAGGTGGATTTAGATGTTACAATTATCGGGCAGATTATTGGGAACAAGCGTTTGCAGGAATCTGCCCGTCTAAAGGCGCAGCCGATCATTGGGGGATCCTACCATTCGTGCAGGCACCTAAATTATTGTTTCTGGGCAGCAGATCTTGCAGTCTAAACAGTGATCTTCTGCCCAGAAACAATGCAGATATATGAGGACAAGCGATCAAAATAGCGATCCCTCATCCTCATACTGTGAAGCTTCTCCCCCACTGAGTGAGCAGCCGGCTGACGGCAAGGAACGCTTCCTTCAAGACAATCTGCTGCTCATTGCAAGGTGTAAATGCACCTTAAAACTCTTCTCACAGTCATGCAATTATCAGGAATGAACGGTTTATTTCCAATAATTGCCTAGTCTGTCAGTCTGTTTAAAAGGGCCTTTAGATTCCATCATTAAAATGGTTGAGTACAGTGTGTAACACATACCAGGAGATTTACAGAAGCAAAGCTGCCAAGACTACATTACTGATTTATATCCAGCAAGTCCACAGATGAGTCATGCAGACCACATACATCAGCATCTTCTTCTCCAGTCCATATGATCTATGAGGAAGTAGATAGGTTATTGAAGACATTTTTAATATCTAAGGATATTTTGTTTTACACCCAGTAAAATAGTTTCTGGTATACACTTGAAAAGAATAGAGAGCAAAATATAATTCAGTATGATAATAGTCAATTATGTCATTACTTTATCTATAACTATACTGGACAACTTAACCATCATAAAGTGACCATGTACATTAGATTAACCCTTAGGCTCCTTTCACACGGGCGAGTATTCCACGCGGATGCGATGCGTGAGTTGAATGCATTGCACCCGCACTGAATACCGACCCATTCATTTCTATGGGGCTGTTCAGATGAGTGGTGATTTTCACGCATCACTTGTGCGTTGCGTGAAAATCGCAGCATGCTCTATATTCTGCGTTTTTCACGCAACGCAGGCCCCATTGAAGTGAATGGGGTTGCGTGAAAATCGCAAGCATCCGCAAGCAAGTGCGTATGCGGTACGATTTTCACGCATGGTTGCTAGATGACAGTCTATTCACTGTATTATTTTCCCTTATAACATGGTTATAAGGGAAAATAAAGCATTCTGAATACAGAATGCTTAGTAGGTGATCAATTGAGGGTTAAAAAAAAATAAAAAAATTAACTCACCTTCTCCTCTTGTTTGCGTAGTTCCCGGTCTCTTCTTTACTTCTTAAAAGATGAACTACCGGCTAGGACCTGTGGTGACGTCAGATCACATGCTCCAATCACATGGTCCATCAACACGGTGATGTACCATGTGATTGGAGCATGTGATCTGACGTCACCAAAGGTCCTTTAGCCCACAGCTCATCATTAAAGAAGTAAAGAAGAGACCGGGAACTACGCGAACAAGAGGAGAAGGTGAGTTAATTTTTTTATTTTTTTTTAACCCTCAATTGATCACCTACTAAGCATTCTGTATTCAGAATGCTATTATTTTCCCTTATAACCATGTTATAAGGGAAAATAATAACATCTACACAGCACCGATCCCAAACCCGAACTTCTGTGAAGAAGTTCAGGTTTGGGTACCAAACATGCGCGATTTTTCTCACGAGAGTGCAAAACGCATTACAATGTTTTGCACTCGCGCGGGAAAAATCGCGGGTGTTCCCGGAACGCACCCGCACATTTTTCCGCAAAGCCCGTGTGAAAGAGGCCTTAGACCTCTTTCACACCGGGCGTCGCGTGTAAGAGCCGGATAGTATGCGGGTGCGTCGCGGGAAAATGCACGATTTTTCCGCGCAAGTGAAAAGCGTTTTAATGCGTTTTGCACGCGCGTGAGAAAAATCGGCATGTTTGGTACCCAGACCTGAACCCGTACTTCTTCACAGAAGTTTGGGTTTGGGTTAGGTGTTCTGTAGATTTTATAATTTTCCCTTATAACATGGTTATAAGGGAAGATAATAGCATTCTTAATACAGAATGATTAGTAAAATGTCCATTGAGGGGTTAAAAATAATAAACAAATTTAACTCACCCCATCCACTTGGTCGCGTAGAGGATCTCCTCTTCTTTCTTCAGGACCTGGGTAAAGGACCTTTGATGATGTCACTGCGCTCATCACATGGTCCATCACCATGGTGAGTTAAATTTGTTTATTATTTTTTAACCCCTCCATCCCTAATTTACTTAATAATAATAATTCTTAATACAGAATGCTATTATTTTCCCTTATAACCATGTTACAAGGGAAAATAATAAAGAACGGGTCCCCATCCCGATCGTCTCCTTAGCAACTGTCACGGATTAGAGTGGGGGTAACTCTAATCCGTGTGATGTTAAGTTAAGTGGAAGCTGCTTGACTAGGACAACAGAATTAGGGAGCAGGTCACCTCCTAGCGCATCCCTAATCTGACCCTGACTCCTAGCTGTAGGAGCCGACCTTGATGGTAGGAGGGCTCATACTCAGGAACCTCGCTTCCTTACTAGCCCTGGACAGATCCCTGAGCTAGGAGCTGGATAAGACAACCTGTTCCTCCTGTATACGGACGAACAGGAGTCTAAACTGGCCAAGCTGTATGGGACGAAAGACATAAACAGCCTATGGATATGGCAGGAGATTGAAAAGCACTTCCACACCTACCTGCCACAGAAACACTGACTGGATGCCGTGCTAACAAGCTGATGTCCACACCCAAACATAAAAGGACACAGCACACACACATAAACACACAGGAACCCAGATCCATAGCTGCAATAATAACAGACACCACATAAACATAAAATAACATCAATTCGTAGGTTTATGACCACAAGGGTGGCCCTCACTGGCAGCTGGTATTAGAGACCAGGAAGATGCCTCCAGCTTACTACAAGGCTGGAGTACCCCTCAGCTACAGGTCTCCACAGAGGCTTTATAGCCCAAAGTGGCCACACCCACACAGACACAGACTGGAAAGGGAATTAACCCTTCCAACACCAAGCAGGGAAGTGAAACCACTTAAAGGGGAATACACACACAATAAACGCAATGGAGCTGTTACCGCAGGCAACGACATGCGTCGTAACCATGTCCTAGGGAACAGCCAGAAGGCCGAGACACTGCCACCACATGTACACAAATCCACACATTGCCACGGACAACCGCAAGTGCAGGAAAGTCTCACAGAACACACATACAACAACCTCGTGCACAACAAACAGGGAAAGTGCACACATACAAAGAGAGGTTGCCAGGTGCTACCGCATGACCTTCACAGCAAGCTGCCTAGCATAGCAACAGCTCAGGCTGCTATACTGTGAATACAATCATGTTGCCAGCGGCAACCACATGTGAGGTAACATACCAGCAGTCTTCACCATGTGGTTGACAACAGACCAAACCGCAGGAGACTGCATGCGGGTACAGGAGTCACGACCATGACCATGGTCGTGACAGCAACCATGCGTGAAAATCGCACCCCATCCGCACTTGCTTGCGGATGCTTGCGATTTTCACGCAGCCCCATTCACTTCAATGGGGCCTGCGTTGAAAAACATACAATTTAGAGCATTCTGCGATTTTCACACAATGCACAAGTGATGCGTGAAAATCACAGCTCGTGCACAGCCCCATAGAAATGAATGGGTCCGGATTCAGTGCGGGTGCAATGCGTTCATCTCACGCATTGCACCCACGTGGAAAACTCGCCCATGTGAAAGAGGCCTTACACGCACCACACTTACGTTGTGGTACAGTGTAAAGAGTATGGAGCTGGCTCACATGCTGAGACCACTCCATATGTGGCGGGTGCGGGCTGTGTTTTATACAGCAGGCATCTGGCCGAAATGACTGGCATTGGCCATGACTTCAATCCCAATAATTTAACCCCTCAGATTCCATAGTCAATGGCGATTGCACCATCTGTGGGGTTAGCAGAAGGAGGGGCTCCCTCTGCCTTTCAATCAGAGCCCCCATGGCAAGATTTTGGGGCTCCGGTCAGTTGCCATGACAGCCTGGGGCCTTGGAAAGTTTCCAGGGCTGTCATGGCTAACTGCCTGAAAAGCCGTGCATAAGGCACAGGGCACAGCTTCTCAGGCAGGCAAGCAGTGAAAATCCCATAGACCGCAATATTCTATTCCAGTCAGTGGGACAAGCAGAAGATCACATTTTCAAATCCCCTAAGGTGACTAAAAATGAGTAAAAAGTCACTAAAAAGATTTAAAAAATGTAAAAAATAAAATAAAAAATGATAAAAATTCAAATCAACCCTCTTTCCCAATTTTACACAAAAATAAGTACATTTGCATAGCCACTACACAGTAGATGGAGATTTTTGCTTCCAGCTTGGTTCACTGTTTTGTTTCCTATGCTAGCGGGGCTGTCGAAAACAGCTGATCAGTGGGGGTGCCCAGTGCTAGACCCCCACCAATCAGATGCTGAAGATCTGAGAATATGTCATCAATAACTAGACCCCATTAAGGATATATTCATCCGGATTCACTGTTGATTTTCGGTCGGAATTTTGACTGAAATTTGCAGAATTTTACTGTAGCAGCAAAAAAAATAAAAAATCTATGGCCCTGGTTCTCACTTGAGCGTTTTACAGCGCGTTCAAACGCGCTGTAAAACGCCCTAGGCTCAAACAAGTACTTGAGCTTCTTTGGGGCGTTTTGACGCGCGTTTGTGGCCATAGGACATTGCAGTCAATCACACAAACGCGCGTCAAACGCGCGTTTACTATTGCAAAAAACACTCGTCAAAAACGCGCGTCAAAAACGCGCGTTAAACGCGCATATCAAAGACGCTCAGGTCTGAACCCAGCCTAAAGAATCATAGCACTTGGGAACTTCTGGACAGGCAGGGATTTTTAGGTGAGGGAACAGCCACCGATAAGTGGGGCCACCCCTTTCGGGGCGATTTCTCCACCTTTAGGCTGGGTTCACACTTGAGCGTTTTACAGCGCGTTCAAACCCGCTGTAAAACGCTCAACACATGAAAACCAATGCTTCCCTATGGCCCTGGTTCTCACTTGAGCGTTTTACAGCGCGTTTGAACGCGCTGAAAAACGCCCTACGCTCAAACAAGTTCTTGAGCTTCTTTGGGGCGTTTTGACGCGCGTTTGTGGCCATAGGACACTGCAGTCAATCACACAAACGCGCGTCAAACGCGCGTTTACTATTGCAAAAAACGCGCATAAAAACGCGCGACAAACGCGCATATCAAATACGCTCAGGTCTGAACCCAGCCTTAGGCAGGGACAGCATAGAATTTTAGGGACAGTATCCCGATGCCTAAGGCCCCTTTCACACGGGCGTTGCGGGAAAATGTGCGGGTGCGTTGCGGGAACACCCGCGATTTTTCCGCGCGAGTGCAAAACATTGTAATGCGTTTTGCACTCGCGTGAGAAAAATCGCGCGTGTTTGGTACCCAAACCCGAACTTCTTCACAGAAGTTCGGGCTTGGGATCGGTGTTCTGTAAATAGTATTATTTTCCCTTATAACATGGTTATAAGGGAAAATAATAGCATTCTGAATACAGAATGCATAGTAAAACAGGGCTGGAGGGGTTAAAAAAAAATAAAAAATCATTTAACTCACCTTTATCCACTTGCTCGCGTAGCCGGCATCTCCGTCTGACTCTTTTACTGTATAGGACCTGTGGAGAGCATTAACTATAGTTTAAGGACCTGGGATGACGTCACTCCGGTCATCACATGGTACGTCACATGATCTTTTACCATGGTGAATCCAGCCCTGTTTTACTATGCATTCTGTATTCAGAATGCTATTATTTTCCCTTATAACCATGTTATAAGGGAAAATAATAAGGTTCGGGTCTCCATCCCGATCGTCTCCTAGCAACCGTGCGTGAAAATCGCACCGCATCCGCACTTGCTTGCGGATGCTTGCGATTTTCACGCAACCCCATTCATTTCTATGGGGCCTGCGTTACGTGAAAAACGCACAAAGAGGAGCATGCTGCGATTTTCACGCAACGCAAAAGTGATGCGTGAAAATCACCGCTCGTGTGCACAGCCCCATAGAAATGAATGGGTCAGTATTCAGTGCGGGTGCAATGCGTTCACCTCCCGCATCGCATCCGCGCGGAATACTCGCTCGTGTGAAAGGGGCCTAAAAGCGGACTTGGTTAGGCAATTGCCTGTGTCACCTTCGGATGGTTCAGAGATCTATTGATCAAAGTTACAACATTCAGCATTCAAGTACCCCCTTTGAAGTGACATGGTGAATTCAATCCCTCCATTATCAATCTCCGAAGTACTGTAAGTAACCACATCTGTGGTAACAAGTAAAGCCTATAACAGTTTATATATTATCCGTACATTGTGTTAATTATATCCTTTACAACCATTTATGTTTGTATATTTATTTTCTTTTTGATGTAGGTATATATATATATTTTTAGGTAGCATTAATAAAAGGGACGTTTTAAGGGTAAATACATTGCTCAGTGACACTCGCAAAGTGATATCTGCAGCAAATCATCTGCCTTTAACTGATGCAAATTTTGCAGCATAAGGCTACATGCACACGACCGTATTTTTTTGCGGTCCGCAAAAACGGGTTCCGTTTTTCCGTGATCCGTGACAGTTTTTTAGTCCGTGGGTCTTCCTTGATTTTTGGAGGATCCACGGACATGAAAAGAAAGTCGTTTTGGTGTCCGCCAGGCCGTGCGGAGCCAAACGGATCCGTCCTGAATCACAATGCAAGTCAATGGGGACGGATCCGTTTGACGTTGACACAATATGGTGCAATTTCAAACGGATCCGTCCCCCATTGACTTTCAATGTAAAGTCAGGAGTTAATATACCATCGGATCGGAGTTTTCTCCAATCCGATGGTATATTTTAACTTGAAGCGTCCCCATCACCATGGGAACGCCTCTATGTTAGAATATACCGTCGGATTTGAGTTACATCGTGAAACTCAAATCCAACAGTATATTCTAACACAGAGGCGTTCCCATGGTGATGGGGACGCTTCAGGTTAGAATATACTAAAAGAACTGTGTACATGACTGCCCCCTGCTGCCCCCCCCGTAGTTAACACATTGGTGGCCAGTGTGGCCGCCCCCCCCCTCCCTCCCCTGTAGTTAACTCGTTGGTCGCCAGTGGCCCCCCCCCTCCCCTGTAGTTAACTCATTGGTGGCCAGTGGGCCCCCCCCTCCCCTGTAGTTAACTCGTTGGTCGCCAGTGGCCCCCCCCTCCCCTGTAGTTAACTCATTGGTGGCCAGTGCGGCCGGCCCCCCTCCCTCCCCTGTAGTTAACTCGTTGGTGGCCAGTGGCCAGAGCTCCTCCTACTGGTAAGTGACAGGTCCGGTCGGGAGCTCCTCCTACTGGTAAGTGAACCTGAAGCGTCCCCATCACCATGGGAATGCCTCTGTGTTAGAATATACTATCGGTTCTGAGTTTTCACGAAGTGAAAACTCAGCTCTGAAAAAGCTTTTATGCAGACGGATCTTCGGATCCGTCTGTATAAAAGTAACCTACGGCCACGGATCACGGACACGGATGCCAATCTTGTGTGCATCCGTGTTCTTTCACGGACCCATTGACTTGAATGGGTCCGTGAACCGTTGTCCGTCAAAAAAATAGGACAGGTCCTATTTTTTTGCCGGACAGGATACACGGATCACGGTCTCGGCTGCAAAACGGTGCATTTTCCGATTTTTCCACGGACCCATTGAAAGTCAATGGGTCCGCGAAAAAAAATGGAAAACGGCACAACGGTCGTATGCAGGAGGCCTAAGAGTTACAGATTTTACCACAGATTTATGGCAAGACCCACGGTGGACTTGTTCCATTCACTTTATATACAGTGTAGAAATACTGTACTGTAAATGAGATCTGGATACTTGGCTTTGGCACCAGATGTACAGTCTAGACAAACATATATGCACAAACTGAGCAAAAATATCATTTGGTCATGAGAATCAGTGGGGTTAACATCACTGGAGTCAATCTGTCTAATGGTTTTAAGCAGTGGGAAACTACGTTAAACATTATATTTGGTAGACCATCACAGTACACTTACAGATATCTTAAGTGTTCTCACAGCAGAATTCCATCTCTTGCTGTTCTTAATAGGAGATATGCTAAGAATGCAAATATTAGCTTGTTCAAGTTGATGACTTCCTTAGTAAAACATCATTGCAGTGGTGAATATATCATATCATTTTACTTGGTGACCCTAGAAGGAGAACAACCTTACATAGCCTTTGTGGTATATTTTGTATATAAAATAGATAATTAAATATAAAATATTTCTAAAATCTATGAACATTCTGTAGACATTGAAGTCATTATTCCCAGGTCAACCACAGCCAGTGATAACAATCATAAATTGATCGGTACAGAGCTTTTCATGAAATCTTAATTTAGTAAAGGAGATAGTAAAGTTTAACAATATAGTGGTACTGCACATAGATACATGCTCGTTTCTTATGCCACTAGTGTATAAATATGGTTGCAGGTGTGAACAGAGACTTTGGCTGGTCCATATACAGGTGAAACTCGAAAAATTTCATTATCGTGCAAAAGTCCATTTATTTCAGTAATGCAAATAAAAGGAATTGCATTAATGCAACTTAAAATTAGAATTTTGTGAAAAGGTTCAATATTCTAGGCTCAAAGTGTCACACTCTGGTCAGCTAATTAGTCCATACCCCCTGAGCAAAGGGTACCTCAAAATTGTGACTTTGGGGTTTCATAAGCTGTAAGCCATAATCATCCAAATTATAAGAAATAAAGGCTTGAAATATCTCACTTTGCATGTGATGAGTCTATCTCATATATTAGTTTCACCTTTTAAAGGGGTTGTCCGAGTTATGAAAAAAAATAATATAGCACTGAAAATCTGATGGGCAGCAATATATAACTGAGCTAAGCAAGTTTTATGCAAAAAAATATATATATATATTTGCTCATTTCCCTGGTTCTCTTCTGGGCCTTTGTTTACATGAATAAAATAACAACCTCTGCCCCTCCCCCTGCTCTGCTAAGGGAGTGGATACAAGAGCTGCCCTGAGCGACATGCCTGCCTGCTGGGAGACTCAGCAGCATGTTGTATGTGTAGGACTACAAGTCCCAGCTGTATAATGACACTGCTAAGGGAATGGATACAAGAGCTGCCCTGAGTGCTGAGAGAATCAACAGCAACTTGTAAGTGTAGAACTACAAGTCCCACTTGTATAATGACACTGCTAATACACACAGGCTCTTCCCCCTACCTTCTTGTGCAATGCTCTCTCTAGTCTGTCAGATCCTGTGCCCAGAATTGTCACTGCTGCAGCTAGCCAGAATGTGCAGCTGAAGGGGTTAAGAATCCTAGGAAAGAGAGCAGACGGCAGTGGAGGGGGGGCGTGGCCAGCACAGTGACGTCTCATTTACAGGCTTGTAAACGACCTTTATCAGAGCAGGGAGAGAAGCTGACATCACAGGTCATGTGACCCTCAGTGAAATCTGAGAAACCAGCCACTGGAGATAAAGTGAGTGAATTGGAAAGCTGTTATATTTGCCTAGTTAGAAACATAGAAAGAACAAAAAAATAACTCGGATAACCCCTTTAGGATGCATTACTGAAATAAATCAACTTTGCACGATATTCTCATTTTTCGAGTTTCACCTGTATGTACAGGAGTGGCATTTACAGCTTTGCAATGAGGCATTATAAAAACTGGAGGAACAGTTCAAGTATATTTAAAGATGTACCAAACTTAGGCTGAGTTCACATCACTGTTTAGTTTTCCATTCTTTTGATCTGTCAGAAGAACAGAAAAAAAGATCTTTTCTTTTGAGCATTTGTTGTGCTTATTTTGCATCCGTTTTAGTCAGTTCCACCTGAGATCCATTATTTTTGACAGGGGGAGGACTTTTTCCCCTGTCAAAAATAATGGATCTGAGACAGAACTGGCTAAAATGAATGCAAAATAAGCACAACGGATGCTCAAAAGAAAAAATCTTTTTTTTCTGTTCTTCTGACAGATCAAAAGAATGGAAAACTAAACAGTGATGCTAGCCCACCCTTATCAAACAACCTGTGATATTTGATAAATTTGGTGCAAATAATATCAATGCAGACTCAAGGTAAAGGTCTTCAAAAATTCCCCTCGTGATAAATTCCCCCCGTGATAAAATCCCCCCATTGTGTTTTGCTGCCTTTTTGGCAGTGTTTTTATTACCCTGTATTTATGGGGCCAGATGTTATAATCTAGAAGGCATTAGAAATCTTACCTTATACAAAATGTTATTTGGGGCATTTTTTACATTGTGTTTTTACCATTCTTTGCATTTGTTTTTTCAACATACAGAATGTAATGTTCTACTGTAGTTCTGATGTTTTCTGAAGTTTTTACCATAGGCTACTCTATAGGAGTTCTGTGATTTTCTTCAATAATATGGCCAGGGACATCCGCAGATTTGTATATCATACCGTGCAGGATGTTTTTATCTTAGGGTTCTTTCACACCTGCGTTATTGTCTTCCGGCATAGAGTTCCGTCGTCGGGGATCTATGCCGGAAGAATCCTGATCAGGATTATCCCCATGCATTCTGAATGGAGAGTAATCCGTTCAGGATGCATCAGGATGTCTTCAGTTCCGGTACGGAACGTTTGTTGGCCGGAGAAAATACCGCAGCATGCTGCGCTTTTTGCTCCGGCCAAAAATCCAGAACACTTGCCGCAAGGCCGGATCCGGAATTAATGCCCATTGGAAGGCATTGATCCGGATCCGGCCTTAAGCTAAACGTCGTTTCGGCGCATTGCCGGAGCCGACATTTAGCTTTTTCAGAGTGATTACCATGGCTGCCGGGACGCTAAAGTCCTGGCAGCCATGGTAAAGTGTAGCGGGGAGCGGGGGAGCAGCATACTTACCGTCCGTGCGGCTCCCCCGCTCCCCGCTCCTACTATGGCAACCAGGACTTTAATAGCGTCCTGGGTGCCATAGTAACACTGAAAGCATTTGGAAGACGGTTCCGTCTTCAAATGCTTTCAGTACACTTGCGTTTTTCCGGATCCGGCAGGCACCTCCGGCAACGGAAGTGCATGCCGGATCCCAACAACGCAAGTGTGAAAGAGGCCTTAGTTTTTTCTGTGATTTTTTTGTCTATGTAGGATTTGCTTAAGGGAGAGGCACCTTCAAGTGTGAATGCGCACCTATTTTATCTTGGGCGTAGCATTCCTCTGCACTTTTGCCCTTCCTATCCAATAGAGCGCCTTGATTAGGTGGTACATATGGGTGTGCTTGCTCCTCCTCCCATTGGTTGCTTGATGCACATGGAGGTGACTAGGAGCAGCACACCATATGTGCAGAGTCTGCGCTCCTGAACATAGAAGCCCAATGGCTTAGGTAGGTTTAGCGTAGGACCCGCCTGACCTGAGACCACCTTGGCGCTTGGTAGGCGGGCTCAGATGTGTTTTGATCAAAATATATTGGCTAAGTGTCTCAGATATTACCATATCAGAGTGAGGACTTTGTCCATATACAGTATAATGCTTGCATCTACTTCACTAAGGCCTCTTTCACACTTGCGTTGTTGGGATCCGGCATGCACTTCCGTTGCCGGAGGTGCCTGCCGGATCCGGAAAAACGCAAGTGTACTGAAAGCATTTGAAGACGGAACCGTCTTCCAAATGCTTTCAGTGTTACTATGGCACCCAGGACGCTATTAAGGTCCTGGTTGCCATAGTAGTAGTGGGGAGCGGGGGAGCAGTATACTTACAGTCCGTGCGGCTCCCGGGGCGCTCCAGAATGACGTCAGAGCGCCCCATGCGCATGGATGACGTGATCCATGCGATCACATGATCCATGCGCTTGGGGCGCCCTGACGTCACTCTGGAGCGCCCGGGGAGCCGCACGGACGGTAAGTACACTGCTCCCCGCTCCCCACTACACTTTACCATGGCTGTCAGGACTTTAGCGTCCCGGCAGCCATGGTAACCACTCTGAAAAAGCTAAATGTCGGCTCCGGCAATGCGCCGAAACGACGTTTAGCTTAAGGCCGGATCCGGATCAATGCCTTCCAATGGGCATTAATTCCGGATCCGGCCTTGCGGCAAGTGTTCCGGATTTTTGGCCGGAGCAAAAAGCGCAGCATGCTGCGGTATTTTCTCCGGCCAACAAACGTTCCGTACCGGAACTGAAGACATCCTGATGCATCCTGAACGGATTACTCTCCATTCAGAATGCATTAGGATAATCCTGATCAGGATTCTTCCGGCATAGAGCCCCGACGACGGAACTCTATGCCGGAAGACAAGAACGCAGGTGTGAAAGAGCCCTAAGTGCATTATTATCTTATTTCTGTGATTTTCTTCAATAATATGGCCAGTGACATCCGCAGATTTGTATATCATACCGTGCAGGATGTTTTTATCTTCTTTTATCTATCCGCAGTTTTTTCTGTGATTTTTTTTGTCTATGGGGTGCTGTATAGGTCACTGTTAAGGAGGCGTGCCCCTGAGAAGGTCAATGTCAAGGGAGTGAGGTGCTGTGAAACTCACTGTTAAAGGGGTGGGCTGCTGTGAAGCTCAAAGTTAAGGGGACGGGCTGCTGTAGACGTCCCATTGTAAGGAGGCAGGGCACTGTGGGGGGGCAGTGGAGTTCACTGTTAAGGGGGCAGGTGTCACGGTAGGGAGTGGGGGAAACTCCCCACCGTACAATGTCACCAAGTACTAGGCCATAGGCAGGGAAAAGGGAGCTGGTCACCTCATATAGCTTCCCTAAAATAGCCCTAGTCTCCTGGCTGTATGAGCCGCCTTCAATGGTAAGGGGGCTCATACCCACGAACCAAAGTATATAAAGAGACCTGAGACCACACCCAACTCACCACCTTGCTCCAGCCAGTGAATTAACCCCACACACACCACACAGCAGGGAGGCACTACTTAAAGGGGAATTGCACACACAAGCAAAAGGCAACAGGTTGCCACAGACAACAGCATGCGTGACCAGCAAGTCATGGCGCACACAGCAAAACCCGTGACACTGCCACAACATGCCAAAACAGCAACATGCTGCCACCGGCAACAGCAGGCGTGGCAACAGTATCACGGCGTACACCATAGGCCGTGACAGCAGGTTGCTGTAGAGGTCACAGTTATGGGGATACTGTTGATATCTTTTAACGACACACAGAAACATTAAATTAGTGTTTTATATATTTTTCCTAATTAGCATTAATAGATATCCCCCAATAAGAAAGAGTTGTTGGAAAAAGGACAATTAAAGTGATATTTCAGCATTTGGATAAGAAAAGTGAAAGAAGACTACAGAGTCATTGCGCACAGAGCAACGGTACAACAGACCATAATGGAGAATTATCAAAACTGGTGTGAAGGAAAACGGGTTTAGTTGCCCATAGCAACCAGATTCCACCTTTCATAGCTCCTTTGGAAAATAAAGGTGGAATCTGATTGGTTGCTATGGGCAACTAAGTCAGTTGTCCTTTACATCAATTTTGATAACTCTGCCTCCAATCTTGCACTGCAGACACGTATTCCAGGCTGGCCTCTTCCACTTACTGCTCCAAACTCTATAGGACTGCTGGAGATAGCAGAGTTCAGTGCTTGGCTATATCCAATAGTTACATAGTTTGACTGGAGTGGCGATGCCCATGCTTGACCACTGCTCCATTCCAGTTAGGGACATAGGCCCCCCCCATTCTTGTTATCGGTGTAGAGTTGGTAAATTTAAATCTTGAGACCACCTTATTAATATGTAGTAGACCCCATAGAAATCTGTCTGTTCTCATTCGGCTGTGTTTACTTTGCAGGGCCAAATTGGTGGCCAGCTCTGGCAAATATTGAAGAGGAGAGATTGAAAGGAGGAGGGGGTAAGTTATCAACTCCATGTTATTATAGGAAGTCAAATGTAACGACTACTTGATGTTCTGATTCAATGGCATTAGTCAGTGCAGTTTATGTTCAGAACTGTATTTCATAGTTCATATATAGACATACTCTACACACAAATTGAGAAATTTACTTTATTTACCTTGAATGAATCCACATATATATCATATGTCTTAAAGAGATCCTGTCACCACTCCCGACATGCCTGTTTTAATATCTTCTTGCATCCCCCATGTAAAAACAATTCTGGAGCATCTGCAATGAGCAGGATACGGGGTATGCACACTGACGCCAAATTATGCAGTGACTGGGTCAGGTGTAGATGATAGTCTATGTTTTGTTCGTGACGCCAATTGCAGTGTGCGCAGGGTACTGTCACAGGACCCTTCCAAGATGTTATAACTCACGCCCCAGTTTAGGAATGCCAGAGTGGTGTAGTGTCTCTGTATGGTAGTGGTAATTGTGTCATAGGTGTCTCCTACCTGGGTACGGCTGGACTCCTGGATCCTGGCTCACTTGCAATAATTGAGTGTAGTGCTAGCAGGAGTAATATAGGAATTTGCAGCAGAAATTGAGATCCAGACCTTTGGTGAAGTTCAAACTTGTCTATACTGATTGTAACTTTCATCTAAGCAAGGTACAGCTTTAGTCTTTGGTCCCAGCAGGCTTTCACCAATGGTTGGCAGGAATTTATCTTCTGCTCTATCAACCTTGAGCTTGCAGGAAAGGACGTCTGCTTTGTAACTCTAAACTGTGGCAGGAATTTGGCTTCTGCACTTTCTATCTTCTGCTGTATGGGAACTGACTAGCTGATGAGGAATATGGCTTCTTCTGGGTCTCTGGACTTTACTCACAGTTATCTTCTCAGGGTATGCTTTCTTCCTGGAACTGGAGTTTGTCTGCTTGCTTCATCCAGCTGAGGCTGCAGGGCTCAGGCTGGGGATTGTGATGAATGTCTCAGCATGAGACTAGATCCTGGTTTTCTTCCCTATATCTGGGAGCTCCTAACACGCACACCCTACCCCTAGCAGGGGGTGGGCTACACTACCCTAACTTCCTTCTCTCCCCATGCTGCAGGATGTGGGCACAGCCCACTCTGCTCACAGAGGGGGAGCTAAGCTGAAACAAACTATTCCAGCTTAGATGTACTAAACTGAACCGAAGTCCTTGCTAACACATTGCTGCCACCTGCTGGTGAACATGGAAATTACAGCAATTATTAGATTTAACAAGATTTATGCACATCTGTGAAGATATAATGTAAAATTACATCAGATGACAAAGTTAATGCTCTTAGGAGATTGTAGCGGGGTAAAAGAGTTTAGTAACACAACTCTGGGGTGTTACACATCTATTCTTATGTCTATATGTTGTCCCATTCCTCTGTTATTTCTACTAGAAGTTATGAATAATTGCTAGCAGTCTGCAGTAAGGGTACAGAGGGGCGGTAACCAGTTGGGGGTGTGTACCTGCACAGACTGAAAATGGCAGCCTGATTGGATAGAGTCAGTCTGTGCAGGTACACCCCCAACTTGTTACTCCCCTCTGTACCCTTACTGAAAGCTAATAGCAATTCATTCATAACTGCTAGTAGAAATAATAAAGGAATGGCACAACATACAGACGTAAGAATAGATGCTTCAGAATTGTTATTACATTGGGGATGCATGAAGCTATTAAAACAGGCATGTCAGAAGAGGGGACAGGTCTTCTTTAAAGTTGACAGTTGCATTTACAATTCTCCAGATTACCAAGCTCAGGTGTCACTACATCCTTTACTTGTTCAGTGTCTGTGCAGAACATTTTCTAATGATTTACACTCTGAGAAGTGTAATGTGAGTCATGGTACGACAATCTGATTTGTAAAACAGGCTTGCAGGATTATATGGAGCTATACTAGGTGAGCTTTGTATTATTAAAGCTCTGCTCAAATCTGCATTTTGGATTCTATTCAGAATGTAAGCCACATCATAGTGCCAGATCCATCATATTAAAGATCCAAATAGTTCAATGGGGTCTGTTGAGGTTCTATCAAAATGCCCTTCATTTTGTCAGTTGCATAGGTTGTTCTTGCATCGAAACTATCAGATCTGGAATGGAGGCTCCAAATGGAATGTGAGCCGCAGTATAACTGCACAGCAGACTCCAATTTCTGTTACTGTGAAGAAAAGTATACTAATATAGACCAGGCATACAGCTGACAAAATCTATGTCCTGTAATAAAAAGCTTTCATAGAAGGAGTGAGGTTTCTGAGAAATGATGATTTGTGCTTTTACTGCAGATTTTAACTTACTGGACCATGAGGTGGCAGTACAAGATAACATTGTACAGGAAGAGGAGAGGGAGCCAAGGAGGAGTAGAGGACGTGTGGGTAAGTCATCATTTATAATTGCATACTGCTGGGTATTGAGAATCCTATAATATTCATTCATTCATTCATTCTTCATTGGCGTTACCAGACTTTACTGGTCTTTCCTTCTGAATACATCTAAAGTCATCTCCAGTTAAGCCAGTATCTGCAGTATATGTAGTAAACACCAAGAACATCTATCTGACACATAGCTGTAAGGTTATAACATTTAACAAAGTCAGATGGCCACATGGCCTCTACTATTGGATATTTCACATATAAAATGGTTTCATGTAGTATTAGAAAAAAAACCTGTAGTATTTGGTAACGACAGTATGACAAGTGTAACAGAGATCTTTTAGGGGTTGTCAGAGTTATATAAAAACTTAGGCAACCCCTGTTAATGGCCTAAAATATCAAATAAATGGATAGGCACCCATTTTCTCCTTTGCTTCATACTGTGCTGAGCTTTCTTGCTGGAGTGGTGACGTTCCATGCACAGGTCACTGCTGCAGCTTTTCACTGGTCTCAGCAGATATGTCCCATGCATGGGTGAGGCCAGTCATTGGTTGCAGCAGTAACTTGTGCACGGAATGTCACTGTTGCAGCCAGGAAAATGAAGTCAGCAGCGGGAGAACCGGAGTGCAGCGCTTGAAGAAACGGGAGAAAATGGGTGAGTATCCATTCATTTGTTATTTCAGGCCAATTACTGGGGTTGCCCTAGTTTTTATATAAGTTACTAATGAATTTTAAAGTATATATAAGATCCTAAAGACCCATATTACCCATTGTGGAAAATATCTGGCCCATTAAATTAAAAGGAGACCTACCAGTAGAAATAACTGATAGGTCATTTAATGTACATTGAAATACAAAAAAAATAGGAACTCTGTTCACATTAGTGTCATTGATTTGTAATAACACCTTACTTCTGTGATAACATTGCTTAAAATGATTGTCCACCTTCAATGCCATTTAACGTTTTAACTTACGATGGTGGATGGTAAAAATTTGACTCCCTGCAGCCAGCACTAGAGGGAGTTTATACACTTGCTGAATACTTATTAGACATTGCACTCAATGTGTTAAAAAACAGTGTGTAGTAAGTTCCTAGCTCCCCCTAGTGTTGGCTGAAGGCAGCCAGCATTTTAGCATTTAAAGGGGTTCTGTAACGGTCGCGTACACACACACACACACAGGGGGGAGGATAGTGACCACTGCGCTCCACCCTCACCCCTGGCCCTGCCTACTTGCCACACGAGTCCTGATGACAGGGGACAACTGGACAGCAGTCCCTAACTTAGGATACGTGCGGGAAGGACAGACAAGACAAATAACGGAACGTGAACGGACCGGGTCAATATCAAGAGAGCTACGCAGTACCAAGGAATAAGCAGAGAATAGTCAGGAGAAGCCGAGGTCAAATACCAGGAGAGAAACGAAGTACAACAGGAGTCCGCAAAGAATCGTCAGGTGGAAGCCGGGGTCAGAATACCAGGAGAGATGCGCAGTACAGGAGGAGCAGGCAGAGAATCGTCAGGGAACACAGGATCAGGTAAGTATGCAGGAAACCAAACAAACGCCAGATACCTAAATTAACAGGCAACCTGTGGCCAGCAGGCTGCCTGTTAAATACTGGCTAGCTGGGTTCAAGTGACGTGGCCAGTGCCACATGACCTGCACTAGGAAGAACAGCTGAGCACCGAGTGCCCAGCTTGGTGCTCAGACCTTTCCCTGGGGAAACTGAGGACGCCGGCCACGCAGAGGAGCTGTGCGTGGCCGGTCCGTGCCGCCCCCTATCACCAAGGAGTGCGCGTCCTCGCTCCTGCGCAGAAACGGGACGCCGGCGGTGCCCGGCGTCTCATGACAGGTTCTCTGGGATTCACCTGCTCATCTTTTTATGGAATATGTTGTAATTTTGTAAGGCGAAGTGATTTAGTCAGTCGCTAGGTATAAAACACATATGTAAACCCACATATAAGGAAAGGGGTGTGTCCTCCCGAAACATTGCATGACTAGGGTAATGAGCTATGAGACACTGCAGCGGCCTTTACGCTTCTGGATGGGATCAAAAGCGTCACTGTGGCCAATCACTGGCCTTGGTGGAGGCATGTCTGTAACAGGCATTTGAAAAGTCACTACTTAGGCCAGTAATTGGCTGCTTGGGGAAATGTCACACACACACAGGGACAGACACACACACACACAGGGACAGACACACACACACACAGGAACACACACAGGGACGGTCAACTACACACAGGGACACACACAGGGACACACACAGCTAGGCTTCAACACACTCCAGCCTGGCTCCTCTCTGTGCAGGATCACATCTCTCTTCTCCCCCAACTCCTCCCCCACTGGTCACATGGATGGAGGACATCAGTAAGGAAACACCATCTACCCTGTTCTGAGTCCTGGGGCCGCCCACCCCAGTAGTGCACTCTGTGAAAATTGTCTGCACTGCTGGGGTAAGTTGCCCTAGAATTAAGAACAGCTAGTTTAATGAAGACCAGAACGCGGCTGCAGGAGTGAGTGGGCACAGTGGGCCCCCCTCCCCCCCAGGAGCAGTGGGTCCCGGCACTTGCCCAAGTATGCTGGGTGCAGATGCCGGCCCTGCTTAGGATAGGTCATCAATATCTGATTAGCGGGGTTCCGACACCTGACACCCCTATCAATCAGCTGTCTGAAGTGGAGGTGGCACACCATGTGAGCACTACTTCCTGTTCATTCAGGGGCGGATTGAGAATTTAAAGTGGCCCTGGAAAAAAGATAAAAGTGGCCCCATGTTTTAGGCGAGGATAAACTGACAAAAGGTGTGGCCAACATGAGTGGGCGGGGTCAAAACACATGGGCGAAACTAGCAATATCATAGGCGAACAGAACCAGATATCACGATGCAGCACAATATACTGCCCCAGCAGAGCCAAATATCACAGTGCAGCACAATATACTGCCCCAGCAAAACCAAATATCACAGTGCAGCACAATATACTGCCTCAGCAGAACCAAATACCACAGTGCAGCACAATATACTGCCCCAGCAGCACCTAATACCACAGTGCAGCACAGTATACTGCCTCAACAGAACCAAATACCACAGTGCAGCACAATATACTGCCCCAGCAGAACCAAATACCACAGTGCAGCACAGTATACTGCCCCAGCAGAACCAAATACCACTGTGCAGCACAATATACTGCCCCAGCAGAGCCAAATATCACAGTGCTGAGGGATCTCCTCCCAGACCTGGACTAAAGCATCTGCCAACTCCTGGACAGTCTGTGGTGGATAGAGCGAGACATGATGTCCCAGATGTGCTCAATTGGATTCAGGTCTGGGGAACGGGCAGGCCAGTCCATAGCATCAATGCCTTCGTCTTGCAGGAACTGCTGACACACTCCAGCCACATGAGGTCTAGCATTGTCTTGCATTCGGAGGAACCCAGGGCCAACCGCACCAGCATATGGTCTCACAAGGGGTCTGAGGATCTCATCTCGGTACCTAATGGCAGTCAGGCTACCTCTGGCGAGCGCATGGAGGGCTGTGCGGCCCTCCAAAGAAATGCCACCCCACACCATTACTGACCCAATGCCAAACCGGTCATGCTGGAGGATGTTGCAGGCAGCAGAACGTTCTCCACGGCGTCTCAAGACTCTGTCACGTCTGTCACATGTGCTCAGTGTGAACCTGCTTTCATCTGTGAAGAGCACAGGGCGCCAGTGGCGAATTTGCCAATATTGGTGTTCTCTGGAAAATGCCAAACGTCCTGCACGGTGTTGGGCTGTAAGCACAACCCCCACCTGTGGATGTCGGGCCCTCATATCACCCTCATGGAGTCTGTTTCTGACCGTTTGAGCAGACACATGCACATTTGTGGCCTGCTGGAGGTCATTTTGCAGGGCTCTGGCAGTGCTCCTCCTGTTCCTCCTTGCACAAAGGCGGAGGTAGCGGTCCTGCTGCTGGGTTGTTGCCCTTCTACGGCCTCCTCCACGTCTCCTGATGTACTGGCCTGTCTCCTGGTAGCGCCTCCATGCTCTGGACACTACGCTGACAGACACAGCAAACCTTCTTGCCACAGCTCGCATTGATGTGCCATCCTGGATAAGCTGCACTACCTGAGCTACTTGTGTGGGTTGTAGACTCAGTCTCATGCTACCACTAGAGTGAAAGCACCGCCAGCATTCAAAAGTGACCAAAACATCAGCCAGGAAGCATGGGAACTGAGAAGTGATCTGTGGTCACCACCTGCAGAACCACTCCATTATTGGGGGTGTCTTGCTAATTGCCTATAATTTCCACCTGTTGTCTATCCCATTTGCACAACAGCATGTGAAATTGATTGTCACTCAGTGTTGCTTCCTAAGTGGACAGTTTGATTTCACATTGTGTTGTTTAAGTGTTCCCTTTATTTTTTTGAGCAGTGTATTTTACATCCAGTGATGTCTCCTCTGATGTAGATGTTCTTTTTCCTCATCTTCTCTATTTGGTTAAGACAACTATGACAACATATTTTACTCTCATCTCTGTAGAGTATGCCACACAGACATTTTAGATTCCTCAATTTTTTCCCGCCTTCGCAACACAAGCTCCCTATACTGCTGCCACTGTACTTCCCAAAGCTTCCAAATACGATAACTCAGAAAAATTTGTGCCTCAAGTAGTAGTAATGCCCTTTATAGTGTCCCCAATAATAATAATGCTCCTTACAGTGCCCCAGTAATAATGCTGCCTATAGTGTCCCCAGTAATATTAATGTAAATTATGTAATGTAAATGCAGCTAATTGTGACGTGTACATAAGGCATAGCTCTCTCGTGCCTAGCGAGGTCCAAGTGTTCAGCTGTGTGGACTGTGCTCCCCAAGTCTTGTATGCTCTTAAGAGCAGTAAAAAGGCACACTATGCTATACCAGAACCTGAATTATATTCCCTACTCAGAAATAATAATATAGCTTATGGGTTTCATTTTTACTGACATATTCTCTGGCTCAGTATGATTACAGCGATACTACATCTATATATATTTTTCTTGTGTTTTAATACTTAAAAATTTTTGTTTTCAAAAACTTTGGAAATAAATATTTTTTTTCTTTGCACCAACATATTCTGACCCCCATAACTTTTTGTTATGTCTACGGAGCTGTGTTGGGGCTCATTTTTTGTGGAGTGATCTGTAGTTTTTATGAATATCATTTTGGAGCATGTGTGACTTTTTGATCAGGTGAAGCAACAAAAAATGGCAAATCAACCATTTTTATTTTTTTTTTCTATTACGGTGTTCACCGTACTGAGTAAATATTATCATATGTGTGATAGTGGCCTGTGATGTGTATTGCAGAGGGCTGCGCTGTCATGCAGAAGCCACAGTGTGAAGGGAGAGAGGGCGCTGGCGGCCCACTGCATAGTGAAGGCAGTCGTGTAAGCTGTGTACTGGGGTGGGCTCCCCAGGATACAGCAAAGTCACGAACGAGGAATGCAACTCTGACACCAGCTTTTGTAAAACAGGCTTTTTTTTATTATAACAGGGTATTAAACACAATACCAAATGCAAGTGCAACGTGCCAGTCCGCAGGGGTAGAACACGTGAGGTGCACGGTGGGACGGAATGTACATACAGTTGATCGGGTACTCACGGCTTAGCAGTCGCCTCCTTGGGCCAGCAGTGCAGTAAAGGGGAGAACAGCACTGGATTCTCCGGGGCACACTCGGTTACAGGGGACACCGGCCAGGTGGTGGTTGAGGTGCCCTTGATGGTGGATGGTTGCTGAGTGCTTGTGCGGTTGGGCCCCTGGTATAAATAATGTCGTGACGCCAGCACCTTGATGGTGGAAAATGTTGAGAGTAATAGTGGTGTGGAGCCAGAAGAATGAGGCAGGTTTAAATCCAACAGTAAACTTTACTATAACCAGGTTCTTTATAGCAGTTTACATCCAGCAATAAGACAGTCTGTGATACACATGCAAGTAGGATGTGATAAATCCTAATAACAGGCTGTGCTGATGATACTATGTCAGGCTAGGGTGATAAGTTATGTACTCACTGAGAAAACAGCTCTATGCCTTGCTTCAGTCTTAGTTGAGGTAGTCCCAGTCTTGCTCTTCCACACAAGTGATATGACAGAATCCTTATCTGTCTTAAGAATAACGGTGAGGCTGGCAGAAGCTATTAAGTCCTTTACCTAATTACAAAGGCGCCTAGAGCCAATAATACAAGAAATTCACTTGTTACTCCTGAAGAATAAATGTAGACTTCCCTCTGCCTGTCTTCCTGGCTTAGATACTGAGATGCATGATGGCTTCTCTGTGCTGTGGAGATCCAGAGAGAGCTGAGAGGAGAGGGGACCTCTCCTTCCCCCTTAGCTCCTCACTCTATCTCCTTCACATTTCCAACTCTTAACTGAGAGAGAGCTCCTAAATAGGCCTGAACTACACAATTTATACTATGGTGCTACCCCCATCTAGTGGTTGATGTATATAGTGCACCTGACAGCCTGGTAAATAGGAACATCACAGGATAACACAATACAGCATGATATTACAGATGATAACAAAAAGATTTTGCTGTTCCCACATAAGCTAGTGGGATGCTGCACAAGGATCATAAAATGAGGTTACATACATTCAGCCCGGAAGCCGAGACCCTTGTGTTGCACAGCACGGCGCCCTCCGATGGTAACCGGAAAACACTTGAGCAAATTTATCTACTGCAAGCAGAGTTAGCACTGCCTCGCCATACCTGTTATTACCCTAAAGAACAGGAACGGGGTGTAAGGTATAGGCTAGCCCGTGGTGCAACACAGCAGCTTACAATCTTACCAGATTATACAGTAATTTCCCCCTCCCTTTTCCCAAAACTGGTAATGTGGCACGTGCCTAATATATCACTCCCGATAAACACGCTGGGATAACTGGAGATTATGGTGAAGACCTCTCTGTTCTCCGGAGCGAACCACAACTTTAACGGTTAAGTTCTTGTGATAAATAAGCAGCAATTCTTTGTAGCCTGCCACACAGCAACACTAACTAACTACCGGCAGGTTTGATCTCAGTCTCTAGTATTTTAGGCGCCAATCCTATATTGAGATGCGTGCACGATTTGTCTTACCGACCCGGGCCTACTCTGTATCCACTGATGATTCTGAACCGAACAAGCAGTCTTCCAAATGAACATGCGGTACCACAGAATGGGTAATCTGTTCCTCAGCTCTCATCAGCACGCCTGCCAGATGTCCTCTCTCTCCTGCACAGCAGTACTCCTCTTTCTGGACGAGATCCGGGTCCTGGACACGATCAGCTCCCCTGGGCTGCAGTTCTGGATGCCAAAGAACACTTCCAAACACTTGGATGGGGATGGATCCACACTGTCTGAGTTCCTCTCCTTACAAGATGGCGATTTTCTCTCTCTCTGCAGCTTGATAGCCCCTCCTCTCATGCATATTGTAATCTGTGCAGTCTATTAGCTGTGTTTGTGGCCAAACAGCAAAATAACAGTCTTGTTAACTTTATCTTCACAAACAGTATTCAAACGTTAACAACGGTTTCTCAATCTCACAGTTGGCCTGCCGGGAATCGTCCCGGTGAGGTGAATTGCCAATCCGCCCCTGTGTTCATTATACTGGCCATCGTCTCAAAAGTCTCAGCAGTGCAGTGTAATTACGAGTACTTACTCCATTCGTTAGGATAGGTCATCAATATCTGATTTGCAAGGTCCCGACACCCAGGACCCCACGATCATCTGTTTGAAGTAAAGGTGGTGCTCCATGTGAGCACTACTTCCTCTTCATTACACTGCCTATCGTCTCGGAAGTCTCAGCTCAGTGTGCAGCACGCCAGACCTGCAGGGTATAGCGAAGTGAGGTCACGGTTATGGGCAATCGACAGTTCCTCTGGGGCACACTCTGTATGTAGGGACCAGGCCTGCTGGTGGATGAGGTGCCCTGGATGTTACAGGTATTTTGAGTGCCTGGGGCAAGGTCCCTGTTGGATTCGTGACGCCAGTGCCTGTAACGGTGGCACACCGTTTTATAGTTGGAATAAGTGAGGTACACAGGTGGTATAGTGAACCAAACGTTGCTTTACTTAACAGTCCAACTTTGTACATGCAGATGGTAATACAGTCCTTTAGATCACAGTGTTTCACAAGCAGGCTTTATTCCACAAGATGGCAGGTATTGATTATGCAAGATACTCAGAGGGTAAATCCACAACACACTCAGAATCAGGTTGTACCTTTCCTCAGAAATAGCGTACACTGTCCTTTCTAGAACTCCTGTCTGGTTTCAATCCCAAGGCCCGGATGCCTAAATGGTGGCTTAAATCCTTGGTATATATATATATATATATATCTTCCTCTCGTATTAAATCCTTGCTTTGCTTCCTAAAGCATCTGCCCATCAGTGTTACTTATCTTTGCTTGTAATATCCTGACTTGTCTGGTGAAGGACTGTGGGTTTCTCCCAGGAGGTTCTGTTCTGCAACTGGGGTGTCTCTACTGAGCTAATCCTAGCTTCAGGAGCTTCAGGTGGACGAAGTCACTCCTCTAGTCCCCTGGAATGAACTAACTTCCCCTGTCTGGGCCTACCTATCGTCTGGGAGGCTAAACTGCACCCTGACAGGCCTGAAAATACATACATATGACATTAAATGCAATTCAGACACATTAACCCCTTTTGTGCAGTGCCCACCTTCACCTAGTGGGACACTACAAGTGGTGCAGTGTAATTACAAGTATTCACTCCATTCACTTGAATTACACTATGCACCGCTACAAAGGAGACTACGCTCAGTGACTGTTCAATACTGCAGTATTCCATGCATCTTAGGCCCTGTATGACTTTTTTTAGTATGGTCACAACTATAACCCTGCACATTGAAAACTATAGGAGGTGGTTTCTGCGTGTCCTGGTGCATAATCTGCTGCCAAAATGCTAATGACAAAAGCTGCTGTGTGAATGAGGCGTAAGGGTGTGTTCACATCATAGTTGAACATTGTGTTTGACAGAGCTTGCCGATGCCTAAGCCAAATGTTTTCATAGGGTTCTACTGATTTATGGTAGCTATTCCATACCGAGGTATCTAATTAACAGTATACTTAGGGTGAAATATGTTGGAGCCTTCTGGCAGCTTACAAATACTTACAACATACACCTGTAACAAAACAATATGACATGGTGTGAAGAGAGCCCAACACATTGATATTGTGGTGAAGGACACTAAGGCCAGAACGTTGGAATAGAGCCTTGAGAGTTTACCTGTTAAGTTTACTGAGTCCTATACATTATACACTGCGTGCAGAATTATTAGGCAAATGAGTATTTTGACCACATCATCCTCTTTATGCATGTTGTCTTACTCCAAGCTGTATAGGCTCGAAAGCCTACTACCAATTAAGCATATTAGGTGATGTGCATCTCTGTAATGAGAAGGGGTGTGGTCTAATGACATCAACACCCTATATTAGGTGTGCATAATTATTAGGCAACTTCCTTTCCTTTGGCAAAATGGGTCAAAAGAAGGACTTGACAGGCTCAGAAAAGTCAAAAATAGTGAGATATCTTGCAGAGGGATGCAGCACTCTTAAAATTGCAAAGCTTCTGAAGCGTGATCATCGAACAATCAAGCGTTTCATTCAAAATAATCAACAGGGTCGCAAGAAGCGTGTGGAAAAACCAAGGCGCAAAATAACTGCCCATGAACTGAGAAAAGTCAAGCGTGCAGCTGCCAAGATGCCACTTGCCACCAGTTTGGCCATATTTCAGAGCTGCAACATCACTGGAGTGCCCAAAAGCACAAGGTGTGCAATACTCAGAGACATGGCCAAGGTAAGAAAGGCTGAAAGACGACCACCACTGAACAAGACACACAAGCTGAAACGTCAAGACTGGGCCAAGAAATATCTCAAGACTGATTTTTCTAAGGTTTTATGGACTGATGAAATGAGAGTGAGTCTTGATGGGCCAGATGGATGGGCCCGTGGCTGGATTGGTAAAGGGCAGAAAGCTCCAGTCCGACTCAGACGTCAGCAAGGTGGAGGTCGAGTACTGGTTTGGGCTGGTATCATCAAAGATGAGCTTGTGGGGACTTTTCGGGTTGAGGATGGAGTCAAGCTCAACTCCCAGTCCTACTGCCAGTTTCTGGAAGACACCTTCTTCAAGCAGTGGTACAGGAAGAAGTCTGCATCCTTCAAGAAAAACATGATTTTCATGCAGGACAATGCTCCATCACACGCGTCCAAGTACTCCACAGCGTGGCTGGCAAGAAAGGGTATAAAAGAAGAAAATCTAATGACATGGCCTCCTTGTTCACCTGATCTGAACCCCATTGAGAACCTGTGGTCCATCATCAAATGTGAGATTTACAAGGAGGGAAAACAGTACACCTCTCTGAACAGTGTCTGGGAGGCTGTGGTTGCTGCTGCACGCAATGTTGATGGTGAACAGATCAAAACACTGACAGAATCCATGGATGGCAGGCTTTTGAGTGTCCTTGCAAAGAAAGGTGGCTATATTGGTCACTGATTTGTTTTTGTTTTGTTTTTGAATGTCAGAAATGTATATTTGTGAATGTTGAGATGTTATATTGGTTTCACTGGTAAAAAAAAATAATTGAAATGGGTATATATTTGTTTTTTGTTAAGTTGCCTAATAATTATGCACAGTAATAGTCACCTGCACACACAGATATCCCCCTAAAATAGCTAAAACTAAAAACAAACTAAAAACTACTTCCAAAAATATTCAGCTTTGATATTAATGAGTTTTTTGGGTTCATTGAGAACATGGTTGTTGTTCAATAATAAAGTTAATCCTCAAAAATACAACTTGCCTAATAATTCTGCACTCCCTGTATTTTGTGTTGTGTTTAGCAGGTCTTCAAACAGACCATCATGGCAAAAAGAGAAAAGCTGATAAAGGTGAGGAGAATAAAACCAAGAAAAGGAGAAAGAGAAGAGGAAGACCTAAGAAACAGCTGAAACACAAGACAAGAAGATAAACTCCATAACTTAGTTTAAAGCCTAGCTTTACTTACAAAGAACTCCTGCGCTGTGCAGGTGAAGCTTTAGCATCCGTCGGTTTCCATAGAAGCCATACCTTCCCTGTTTCATCTAAACTGTTTCCTGCTGGCAATTTGAGCTTATGAAGGTGAGGAGAATAACATCAATAAAAGGAGACAGAGAAGAGGAAAGAAAATCTAAAATCTAAATCTAAAAGAAATCTAAAAAAGAGCATAAACTAATAAAAAGAAGATACATTTTAAATACAGTGTGCTCAATAAAGCATGCTAGCTCGGAAATTTACAGCATTATGGTATGATACACTGCAGAGGAGGTGATGCTTGCTAATGCAACTATTGGACACCAAAGACTATCCTGTAAAACCACTATGCAGGTGAGGCTTGGAGTCCAACAGTCTCATTTGAAGTTCCTAATGAAGTAAATTCTGAACTTTGAGCTAGTATGCCAGCGTGTTTTGAAAATGAATACAATAAAATACATTTCACTTTAATTGTATTGATTTTGACTTTGTTATAATACTTAGGGCTCATGCATGCGACCATTGTCAGCTTGGGAAACATGGTCCATGTGTTGGCTGCATCTCCCAGGCCATCCACAGATCCCTTGAGCCAAACTGACTGTATTATAGTAAATTATGATACAGTAAATTTCTATCTGATCTTGGGGCTATTGCTGTATATGCACATGATGATGTGAGTACACTCCGATAGCCCAACTATCAGATATGAACTGATTGTATCATATATGACTATAATACAGTCAGTTCTGGTCAGGGGAGCTGCAGGTGACCTGGGAGATATGGCTGACACATGGACTATGTTTCCCGAGCTGACAGTGAAGAATAACACTATTTCTGTCCAGAATTTGACTTGTATCTTACGTATTTTCCTTTCTGCAGACTACATCTCTAATTCTCAGTTGTCCCCGAACTAGTGGGTGGAGACAAGCTGTTATGATGTCTAACTGTAGACTACAGATGGAGAAAGGAGGATCTACTCCATAACTCTCACAGAATCATCATATTATGATGACATTATAGAGAAGTGCTGAGCAGTATTGGTATGAATAAAGCACTTGGGGTCAGGTATAATGCTGCTTGCTTCTGCAGTATGGCTCTGCATGTCTGCCTCTGACTGCAGCTCATGCCTCTACCCCTACTCACTTCATACTTGGGCAGCTATAATCTGATCCGTCAGTGAGTCTACACAGAGCTGGCTGTCCTGCTCCATCTGAAATACATCAAACAACACACTGCTCCTATATGAGTCTGTGTTCTATCCCTCCCTGTGGTATAAATAGCTGCAAGAAAAGGATGTTGTACATGGCAGGACAGAAAGTCTAGAGGCAGAAAGATTCCAAGTTTTCTGAGAGGGCAGATTACGCAGGCTGTGGACATGGACAACAGCACATGAGGAGGGAGTAAATAACATATCTGTGCAAAGTGAGAGTGGAGATAATTAATGACAGATTAAAATGGGTGGAGGGGGAAATCACAGACATGCTCTATATTATTTGAATAGGTCCACACTGTTCCGCTAAATTGTGGAATGGATGCGGACCCATACATATGGCCGTCTGAATGATCCCTTAGTGAGTTGTTGCAGGGTAGAGAGTGAGGAAGCAGCAGAGCAACCTTGGGAATTGAGACCAGTCAGTAAGGGAATCTAAAGTGAGACAGAGCCCTAACACCTGCCTCTGAGGAAGAAAAAGAGAATCCATTCTGAATGTAAAAAGTCCTTTATAAGGGTGATGGAGAAAGACTGGAGATAATGTCTGCGTAAGGTTTGGGGCTCCATAGCCCACTTGTCTGGAAGATCAGATTCAAGTACCCCGGCATACTGTAGAAGTAGATTGCAGCTGGACATTATAGTGCCACAGGTTGAAGAGAGAGATATTGAGAGAGAAGGATATTGCACCCCTTGGATGAAATAGGGAGAGAAATCCAGGTATACAATATTGGAAAAGTGTAAGCATATTTGCACTTTGCCACCATTATCTTTAGCAAATAATTGTTTATTTTTACACCAAGCTGGCCTGATTACTACCTCTCTCTGCTGGCCCCATATTTATGCCTTGCACCCCATGAACACATCACAAAGGGCACCCCATCCACCATCAGGCAGAGGACCACCAAACCAGGGTGTGTCCCAAGGGGCAGAAAGGGTGTAGGGGCACCCTTCACTGTGTGTATGTGTGCTCGACCCAGTGAGAGCTGGAGAAGGATTGCTACCGTGAGTACTACTACCACCATACTCCCCACTAACACCACTCCCATCCTCTAGCTGGCACACAGTTGTGTGCATTAGGCCTAACATTTATTTGTGAATCACGGTGCTGTGATTCACAACGGCATGTGCCTGCTAAACACTGCCACTACACAGTAGACAAAGCTGTGCAGTCCTGGTGCCAGAGCTAGTCTGGAACAGACGATTGGCAGGAATATAGGGTGTCGATCGGATATTAATGGCCTATCGAAAGGATAGGCCATCAAAATAAAAAATCCTAGAACACCCATTTAAATTAGGTAGAAATTCTGGATGGTGAGGGTCCCGGGTGTTGCACCCCTGCAGATCTGATACTGATGACTAGGGATGAGCGAGTCGACTTCGGATGAAACATCTGAAGACGATTCGCATAATACTTTGTTTAAATACTGTACGGAGCGACCGTTTTTTTACAGTAGAAATTGATTTATGAAGTTATTATGCAAAGTCTTGCAAGACTTCTCGAAGTAATAACTTAGGCTCATAGGAGCCAATACATTATAATACTGTACGGAGCGCTTGCTCCGTACAGTATTCAAACAAAGTATTATGCGAATCGACTTCGGATGTTTAATTCGAAGTCGATTCGCTCATCCCTACTGATGACTTATCCTGAGGATAAGTATGTTTTCCTGGATAAACCCTTTGATCTTTCAGGACAGGTTTACATGTTGCTTTTTAAATCCGCATCAGAATACGTATGTGTTTTTACCGCAATTCCATTTTAAATACAGGTGAAACATGTTACATCAATGTGGTAACTGCTCTTGCAGTTTTTACAGGTGAAAAATATTAATTTAACATGCTTCACCTGTAAAAAACGCAATTGTGGTAAAACTGCATGCATTTTTTGCAATACGTTTTTTAAATACCACACCAAAGCAATGTGTAAACCCACCCACTAATATACTCTTATATTAGCTGTGCAATGTTATTTGCATGTACAGCCAATTTTAATTGGATTTGGATCCGGGCTTTACCTTGGCCATTCAAGAATCCTCCATTCCTGTTTTTTTTTGCATATTCTTTGGTGCATTTACTGTTATGTTTGGGGTTATTGTCATGTTGTAAGGTTCACTTTGAGCTAGGTTTTAGTCTTCTATTGATCCACCCGTAGCTGTCACTAGAGGGAGCTGTGAAATCTGCTGTAATGCATACTGTGTTATCATTGACTACAATGTACAGTACATCATTGTAAAGTATGCTCACATGTTCCCTGTAGTGGCTGCAGCAGGCAGCCAGCAGTCTATATGTATCCAGGCGATCTGGAGCTTTGTCTGACAAGAGCAGAATAAAAACACACATCACATTAAAGAGGTTGTCTAACTTCTAAGTGTAAAATGCAAATGTGATCGCACACTACATCCAGCACTCTGCCCTCCATGCTGGACGAGACATTGGTTTATATTTTGGCCAAAGCATAGTAAGCCACTCACCGCGTCAAGGTTGTCTCATGAGTGGTCCCTAACTCTTGTTCCTACCTGTTCATGGGCCATGACAGCCACATAGAGTTAGGGACCACTCATGAGACAACCTTGACGCGGTGAGTGGCTTACTATGCTTTGGCCAAAATATAAACCAATGTCTCGTCCAGCATGGAGGGCAGAGTGCTGGATGTAGTGTGCGATCACATTTGCATTTTCCGTTTGTATATGTATTTCGCCATAGTGATGTGCACCTACAGGCAGGTTGTGCTGACCCAACCCCTTATTTTTAACTTCTAAGTGTGTTTTAAATAACCCCCCTCCAACCACCACCCAGTGAGACCTGTCAATGGACGCACACTTACCTGCTCCCTAATCCTCAGTTCTGGGTCTGTGGCTCCACCGCTTTCTTTACTGTGCTTCGATCCTCGCATGTAAATTTTTGGCATGGGTGGGGAATACATGTGCTGATGCAGTCAATGACTGGCCACAGTGGTGATGTGTCCACCAAGCGGCACATCACTGTTCATGTGCCATTTGGAGACACGTCACTGCTGCAGCCAACCATTGTCTGCAGCAGTGCACTTGATCTCTGTGCATGCTGTAAGGTTGCTCAAAGCGCAATGAAGACAGCATCGGGGAGCAATTAAGTATGCTTCTTTTGACAAGTTCTGCTGGGTGGAGGTGGGGGGTAATTCTACACACAAATAAAAGTTGGACAATCCCTTTAAGGCTGGGCTACACAGTGATCTTTGCTGCGACACTTGTTGCTGCGACCAGAGATCACTATGTGCAGTATAGCCATTGAACTAATTTGGCTCGCAGCATGTCTCGCAAGCTGATGCCACTTCAACCAGCAGGACTGCAAATAAATCTGCCAGTGTTGGTTTCTGGGGTCACAGTTGCAGCAGTTTGCAAGTCGCAATGCAATCCTATTCCGTTCTTTGGCTGCAATACGGCATAGTGATCTTGGATCACACGACAAGTGTCGTGGCCAAGATCATCATGTGGCCCAGCTTTAAACGATGTGGCACACTGGACCTCATTTGGACCCTGGGTTAACCCAATGATGGCTTCTTCTTGAGATTCAGAGTGCCACATGGTTGTAATGTGATAACCACTTTTTTCCCCACACCTCCACAACGGCAATCCCCAGGGACAGTAAACAACGTGAAAATCAATCAATAAAAGCCCCCTCCCCTTTACCTAATCCAGTTATTTCCTGTCCCTCTGGGAGTGCGTTGAAATCGCCTGCAAGTACGGAGGTGCCTGCTACAGAAGAATCCACCCAGCTTATAGTTCCCCTGACGGTTCAAGAGAGCTGTGGCAGAGAGGGGATGCCACAGGGCTGCAGTTGGCAACCTTTGTCCCCTCTAGGCATAAGTTCTCTGTTGAAGGCTGCTCCGGGCTAGGTCGGGCAGCACGTGCTGTAAAACTGTTAGCGTCTCCTTTGGATGACGCAGCCGAGATCTCGCGGGCTGCAAGATCTCAGGCCATGACGTCTCTTCCGATGCGCCTTCTTCCCCTAGACAAGGAGCATAAAAATTAGAGTGGGACCCGGAATTGCTGCAACTTTCAGCAGTTGAAAAGTGCTGGCCTTCTGTTTGCTTCCTCCTGCTTTCCCACTGAGGATGTCGGGACCAGAGCCAGAGGTGGAACATAAGCCTGCAGACCCAACCAGAGCCCTCAGCCCGGTAAGCCTCCTCCTCTGGAGCAAATATGTTTATTTTGGCTGTTGAGTTAGCCTTAATGCACTTATTTTTGGTTTTCTGTATCACTGTTAGGTGGTGGGTCCTTATCCATTTCTGGCAGCATGATTATGATTTAATGTTTCTCTAGGGAAGGGAGTCTAAAAAACTTGGCAATAAAGGATCACAGAGATACAGAAAGTGCGCCATTTGTAAAAAAAAAAAAAAAAGCCTCAGGCACCACACATAAAAAAAGGCTTTGCTTTAAATGTATGGACAAAGTGATCAGAACCATAATCAAAAAAGAAAGCCTCAGGAAAAAAAGTTTCCAGGTATTATTTTTTTTTTTTAGCAAGATGTAATTTTCATACCCAAAAACATAATAAGACTGCCCAGAAAAAAGGAAAGGTACTAGCAGATGGTAGTCATCAAGAGGAAGGAGTATGGGTTTCGTTCAGCCCAGGAAATTCTTCCCAGCAACAGAAAAAAACAATAATGTCAGAGGTCGGGATTAAAGAGACACTGACAGGGCCAAAAAGTATATTAAGGTATATATATGACCGTACAGGTCTTATAAAGTGTATAAGAATCATGTAAGTATCCCCCCTGTCCACCTTATAACTACAGTAATGTGAAGTTTTATAACCTGCTAGAATCGGGTTCAATCTGCCCAAGGGGCGGTGTTTCACCTCAGCTTGCGCCCAGCCAGCCTCGCCACAACTGCTGTTTGATTAGGGATTTCCAATTAGATAAGGTGGGTGTGACGTATGTTAAACATGGAGATGATGTCATTTAATTGGCATTCCTTAGAAACTTCTGCCCATCTACCACTTGATGGCACTGTTGTATCATATAACAATTTTAAATATTTTAAGAATTAACACATATATATTGCTTTATTACCCCACTTAAACTTTGACCTTTCCCACCTTAAATCAATTAGGAGGGACTCTTTCTGACATTTTGCTCAGACTGACTGGCGGTATTAGAAGTTTCCCTAATCCCTGAATTTATGGGGCAGATAAAAGTATAATGGTCCTTAGAAAGCTTTCTCCTGGTTTGTGTACCCTAACTGTCTTAACTATTGAGTAATGATGTTTGAAATAACATCAGCATCTCTGAATCAGATCTAGGAAAAATTCAACCTAAACGCTCACATCCTTTAAAATTATATATCCTACTCAGTGAGATACACACATTATAAAAATATACATTAATAACATTTGGATATAATACATCAATATCACATAGTATATATGAATCATTAACAAGTTCAAACGCTAAATAAATGCACACAGGAATATATATATATATATATATATATATATATATGTGAATATATGAATAGATATCTGTTCCACACTTATGAAAATGCACAACAACATAAAGGGTTGTCCCAAAGAAAGAGAGACAGCTAGAGTGAAGTCCTCGTAGTGAAGAAACCTAGCATCAGCCCTGAAAATATTCACCAAGGTTATAGCAAAAGTGTCAGTCAATCTTCACCAAAAAGACAATTTCTTTATAGCAGCAAATACAAAGGAAAAGTTCATGGACCAACTAAGCATAGTTCACCAGTCTTTGAAGGAGTTAGGTTAATAAACTTAGAGAAGTCTGATCTCCAACCAAGCAGAAGAAAAAAATTAGAAAAAACTGATAAAGATAATTCTAACGATCTCTCAAATTCGGAAATCCAGGTTGGTCTTAATTCAGGACATTATAACTGTGTTAGGGCTCATGATCTTTAGAATAACAGCTGTAAGGTGGGCTCAAGCCCACAAGAGGCCCCTTCAGTGCTTTTTGATAAAGAACTGGGACACAATTATTTTATCCTTGGAAAAGAAAATCAAAATCCACTCTCAAATAAAATGATCCTTGATCTGGTGGTTGATGAAAAATGATCTGGCCTAAAGGGTGCAGTGGAGACAGACCAATATAGTAACGATCACCACAGATGCCAGCAAAAAAGGATGGGGGCTCTCACCCTTCACAGACGATGATTCAGGGCAGATGGCATTCCTCAGGATTCAAGCATCATCAAATGTAAAAGAACTTTCAACAGTTTGTGAGGCTTTCAGGGCCCTCTGCCCAGTAGTCAGGGAAAGGCACGTAAAAGTCATCTTAGACAATGTTACAACAGTGACATATTTGAACAAGGAGTCAGAGAAAAATCTTGCCTCAGTCTCGGCAGTTCACCTAAAAGGAAAAGAAAACCAGACTGCGGATTTCCTAAACAGGAATTCCTTTAAGAGAAGGCGAATGATGCCTGAATCGCTAAATATTCAAGCAGATCACGAAAAGATGGGGCTACCCTGTGATGGACCTGTTTGCAGACAGGGTGAACAAACAGACAGAAGTCTTTTGTTCCCTATCTTACAAAGACCAACCACTGCTTGTGGATGCCTTTTCTCGACTTTGGCCGGAGAGGATTCGATTCGCATTTCCTCCATTTGCAATGATTACCAGGACAATAACAAAGGCAATGGAGAAAGGAGTTCAGGTGATCCTCATAGTTCCTTTTTGGCCAAAAACTTTATGATTTCCACTTCTTCTCAGACTGTCAGCAGGGGAATTCTAGACACTTCCAACAGTTCCCAGTCTCCTACCACAGGGCCTGATCTTCTATCCAAAAATCACACAGCTCTGTCTGACAGCCTGCAGACTGAACGGCCTATCTTAAGAAGCAAAGGATTATCTGAAAAGGTAATATCTACTATCATGTTTAGTCGTAAGCAGGTAACTTCTAAGATTTATCTTAGATTATGGAAGGCCTTTTTAGATTTTGCCAAAGGTGGGTGGGATCCTTCTATGCCCATAGTTACTGCAGTTATTCTTACAGGCAGGTCTAGATAGAGGTCTAAAAGTATAAAAGTATTATAAAAGTGCATATTTCAGCCTTAAGTGTCTTTCTAGAGTCCAAGTTAGCAGATTTAGAACTTGTTAAAAGGTTCATTAAAGGAGCAAGGAGACTTTAGCCCATATTTAGATGGTTAGATTCTCCTTGGGATTTAAAACTGGTCCGATCTGCATTAATGGACTCTCTGTTTGAACCTATTACCGAGATTCCAATCAAATTATTAACATTTAAAACTGTCTATTTATTAGCCATCGCTAACGCAAAGAGAATAGAAGAGATTCAGGCCTTTTCCTGCAAGACCCCATACCTAATGATTAAAGAGGACAGAATAATTCTCAGACATTCTCCTTTTTTTCCACCAAAGGTGGTTTCAACGTTCCATTGCCAGCAAGAAGTAGTGCTTCCTCCCTTTTGCTCCCCAACAGGATCTAAGAAAGGACAATTTCGAAAAATTTTATATTTGCACATACGTTCTCACTTACCTTGAATCCACAAAGGAATTTCGAAAGTCTGATCGTCTCTTCATTCAATTCTTCTGATCAGAGGACAAGCGGCAACAAAAACTGAAATTGCCAGATGTATAAAAGCAACAAATGTTTTGTGTTACCAAACTAAGAATATGGTTCCACCAGAAGTTTTAAAAGCCCATTCAACCTATTCAGTGTCAACACCCTGGGCCGAATCTGCTTATGCTTCATTACAGGAAATATGTGGGGCAGCAACTTGGTCCTCTCCATCAATTTTCTTTAAACATTATAAGTTGGATGTTCTTGAAAATTGGGATCTATCTTTTGAATGTAAAGTGATATCAGCTGTGGTCCCACCCTAGACAGTTGTTTTGCTTTGTTAATACTCCTGCTGAGTAGAGGAGTGGGGAAAAGATGAAAATTACTTAATTGGATTTTCGTTTAGCCTCCACAACAGCACCCTGTTCCCCACCATTTTTGTTCATTTGTTTTGCTTAATATGTTCATGTATTGTTATTTCCAGTTTGAATACATATAAAGTTATTGCATCAATGTCAGAAGTCCTCTGTCATTAACTGGATCCGGTAAAGGGGAGGGGGCTTTTATTGATTGATTTCCACATTGCTTCTTGTTCCTGCTGAGTGCTGTTGTGGAAGCTAGAGGAAAATCCAATTACCAGTAAGTAATTTTTATATTTCTTTCTGCTCTTGAGAGTATATTGAATAAAGAATTTAATTTGTTTTACCTCACAGGTGTTTTTTCATATTATCCAAATTTAGGCACCCGAGGGGAACTAAACTTTACTCTATATACCATCATCATTTTCAGTGTGGAAATACATCTTTATGAAAGAAAAGACAGGCACGCCAACTAACATATTTTTCTCTGTGAACAACATTTTTCTTCCTGCGAATGAAAGGCTGGTGAGTGACTTTGATTTGAAAACTGAACCTACATTTCTAATGTAGTAGCCCTGAGGGCATCGATTTTGTTTTATAAAGTCTGATTGACATTTAAACTGCTTAGAGGCATCTTATAAATGCAGTGCATCGCATCTTGCTATATATGGGACTGCATAACTGCGAGTGCTGTGTTGATTCCTGTTCATCTCCAAAAGCATCCAAAATGGACACACAAACATCAGAACTGCACCATGGCGAAATGGAAGAAGGTGGTCTGATATGATGAATTGCGTTTTACATCATGCAGACATCCAGTTGCGTGTACGTCTATGCGTGTACAACTATGGTAAGAAGGCACAGGCAGTATATCTGGGAAACCTTGAGTCCTAGCATTCCTGTGGATGTTACATTGACACATACCATCTAAACATTGATGCAAACAAGTACGGTACATTTCTTCATGGCAACAGTAATCCCTATTGGTAGTGGTCTCTTCAGCAGAATAATGCACCCTGTCACACAGCGATAATTGTTCAGTAATGGACTGAGGAACATGACAGAGTTCAAGGTCTCTGAGTTGCCCAAAACTCAATCTGATCAAGCACCTGTGGGATGTGCTACAGAAACAAGTTCAGCTCATGGAGGCTCCACTTCACAACTACATGACCTAAAGTGGTACTATACAGGAGGTATGCCCATGTCCGCTAGGATATGCATCCATTATCTCTAAAATGAAGCCTAACACGAGGCCGGCAAAGTGGTGGTTGGCAGTGCTGGCCACTACCAAGCCTTCCTATTGGCCCACCAAAAATAGCTGGAATGCTCTTTAGCGATGATCTGGCAATGTAATACTGCCGCCAATTACCTGGGCAATCCAGGTTTTCAACCATGCTTAAAAATCATTGTTTGCCGGCGGCAGATAGTGCTGTCTAATCACAATCTGCTGCAGGCAAAAAAGTCTGTATGGGAAACAGCGATGACATTAGTGATCGCTCCTCCCCATACTGTGGAGGAGATCGCTGCATGTAATATCAGCGGTCTTCTCCACTAAAGAGGAGGCGATTGCCAGGAAGGAACCCTTCCTTCCAGACAATCGCCTGCATAATCTTAATGTACTGTAATACAGCCTTTAAGAGATCTGCTGCTAATGTCCCTGTACCAGATGCCACAGGACAACCTTCAGAGGTCTTGTGAGGCCTATGCTTTGAGTGACCATAACTTATTTGATGACACAAGGGGGACTTACACAATAAAAGGCCTCTTTTAATATTACAGCTGATTAGTGTATACTGTGTATCTGGAAAGGTTTTCAACTGCTTCAGTTGTCAGATGATATTACTATCAGATGTAAATCCTTCCATGTGATAAACATCTGAGAAGCAGCTCTGAGACACTGCCTGCTTGCGTCAGAAGATAAGAACTGCAGTACAGCTAAAAATGTATTCAGGCGCTTCCTAGCACACATAAAAACATATCTGACCCTCCATGTCAGGCTTTATGCAGGTCATGTGTATTTCACATATATATGTAAACGAGGAGAGTCATCATTTTGTAGACTTACAGAAGGTAACAACTAATTATTATTTTACCTAATCAGTTTCTTCTTTCATATTTGATCCCAACTGGAATAATTATTGAATCTTTCAGACTCTGCATTAAAGTTCTGCAAAAGTACACTTGCTAGGCAGAGCCCCAATGAGTTTATCATATTCCTAGTCACAGATGCCGCAACTGGTGGGCGACAGCACCATTTCTATATAGATTTAAGATTCAGACATTATCACTCACTATCAAATATAATGATTAGTGGAGCATATTTAAACAAACCATACACACCTCTGCCCACTTTTACCACACAGGGAACATCAGTACATTAATGAGGCGGTCCAGCAGTATTACATTTGTTATATATGGCTCACAGTGGGTTAAAAATAAAAAAAGAAGAATGCCATTCCAAAACTTACTGGCCATGGCCCGACGTTCAGGAAATGCCAGTAAAGGCACTTTCGCCCAATCACTGTTACAATGATGTTACATTAAAAGTAGTAGTCTTTTGAAACTGTCCAGGGGATTTTTTTATTGAAGGAACTATAGCTGAGGAGTTTGTCTCTTGATCAATGTAAGGTGTAAGATGTTATACCAAAAGGCTACTTTCACACTGGCGTTTTGGCTTTCCGTTTGTGAGATCCGTTTAGGGCTCTCACAAGCGGTCCAAAACGGATCAGATTTGCCCTAATGCATTCTGAATGGGAAAGGATCCGCTCAGAATGCATCAGTTTGCCGATTCCGCTCTGGAGGTGGACACCAAAACGCTGCCTGCAGCGTTTTGCTGTCCGTCCTGACACACAATGTAAGTCAATGGGGACGGATCCGTTTTCTCTGACACAATAGAAAACGGATATGTCCCCCATTGACTTTCAATGGAGTTCATGACAGATCCGTCTTGGCTATACAAGACGTAATACAACCAGATCCGTTCATGACGGATGCATGCGGTTGTATTATTGTAACGGAAGCGTTTTGCAGATTCATGACGGATCCGCAAAAAACGCTTGTGTGAAAGTAGCCTAAGCTGGCCATACACATCAGTCCTTTGTCGGCCAAACTCGCCGAGAGCGGCTTAATTTGGCCGACACTAATGCATGTGGGGAGCTCCCAACTCTCCCCTGATAGATGATGTTGGGGGAGACAAGAATTGGGCAAAATGAACATCCTTTGTTCTCCCGGCAGAAGTGTCTGGCAGCGGCTTTCTCGGCTCTCTCCGCAAAACACATATACAAGTTTGGCCGAGCTAAACGCGCATCTGTATGGGGAAGACGGGAGGGAATCAGGAGAAATAGCTGTCGGCCAAACAATCGGCTGACAGCTATTCAGTGTGTATGGCCGTCTTAAGCCTTGCGTCTACAAGCTTCAAATGATTAAAAAATGGAAATCTACCCATCAACACTGAACATTCCTTAATCCCAAGGGACAATGCCAATTCAATATTCTTGCCTGTACTTACCCATTTATTAATTTACTGGCCAGTCATACACAAGAAATTTGGATAATTAACCAGAATAGTGGCTCTGAAACCCGAGCCAAGGACTCAAAGTATGACACACGATTGAAACAATAAGCAGTGTTAATATTTGAGGGCCAGATAAGTCTGAGATATGAATCCATTGCTTTGCCTACCCTCAAAGCAACAGAAAAACTTGTAAGCTTTACGACTCTTATTATTTTCTCCCTTTTTTTTTATAACTGTTTTGCATGTAATTTTATTTTGTCTCCTTTTATATTTTGCAAGCACTGTACCTTTGAAATTAAAGCTTTATTCTTTAAAGTTTAGTCCTTGTATACCCTAATAATCCACAGCCTTTGAAAGAATGTTTGATGCCTGACATCAGTGTGTGCCAGTTTGTACTTGTGTGTTAATGGATTTGCATCTTGTCGGCTCTGATAACAGGTGGTGGCAGTGTGTATTTGGGGGATGGACTGTATTTGAGGTGTGATTTATGCTCACTACTGGAAGGTGTGTACAAGATTGAGTGGAGACAGATTGACCCTCTGTAGTGGTGCCCATGTCATGTGCTGGCGTGGTGCGTATTCCTCACCCCAAAAAACTGCTGGTCATGCGCCCCTTTTTGCCATTTTTTAGGATTATTTTTTTCCAAGGCATAGTGAAAAAAGATACCAAAAAAAGTGAAAGATTTATGAAAACTGGCTAAAAGAAAACCATAGCAACTGATCACTGGGCAGCTTTACTAGAGCAACAGAATAAAATGAAGGCTGATCTGTAATTACTCAGTATGGGCGATAAAGCCAGTTTTTATTTTAACCCCTTCCTGACATCTGCCACACATGTACAACCGAAGTCAAAAGAGATTGTACGGAAAGGACTCCACACGGGGCAGGTGCTGACGGGCGTCATGTTTTTGGCCCGGATAAGATGCGAGTGCGTCGCGGGAAAATGCACGATTTTTCCGCGCGAGTGCAAAACATTGTAATGCGTTTTGCACGCGCGTGAGAAAAATCGTCATGTTTGGTACCCAAACCCGAACTTCTTCACTGAAGTTCGGGTTAGGTGTAGTGTAGATTTTATTATTTTCCCTTATATGCTTAGTACAATGGGGCTGGAAGGGTTAAAAATAAAATTAAAATAATTTAACTCACCTTAATCCACTTGTTCGCGCAGCTCGGCTTCTCTTCTTTGAGGAATAGGACCTTTGATGACATCACTGCGCTCATCACATGGTCCATCACATGATCTTTTTTACCATGGTGATGGATCACGTGACGGACCATGTGATGAGCGTAGTGACGTCACCACAGGTCCTTTTCCTGTGCACAGCAAAGAAGAAGAAAGAAGAGAAGCCGGGCTGCACAAACAAGTGGATTAAGGTGAGTTAAATAATTTTTATTATTTTTTAACCCCTCCAGCCCTATTGCATTCTGTATTACGAATGCTATTATTTTCCCTTATAACCGTGTTATAAGGGAAAGTAATAATGATCGGGTCCCCATCCCGAGTCTCCTAGCAACCGTGCGTGAAAATCGCACCGCATCCGCACTTGCTTGCGATACTCACGCAGCACTATTCACTTCTATGGGGCCTGCGTTGCGTGGAAAACGCAATTTTCACACAACGCACAATTGATGTGTGAAAATCACAGCTCATCTGCACAGCCCCATAGAAATGAATGGGTCCGGATTCAGTGCGGGTGCAATGCGTTCACCTCATGCATTGCACCCGCGCGGAAATCTCGCCCGTGTGAAAGGGGCCTTAATCTCTTAGATTCTGTGGTCAATAACAAATGTGACATCTGCAGTGCCCCAGAGGATAACTACAAAGGGTTAATTTAATGCTATTGAGTCAGTTTGTTGTTAAAGCACATATTTCTTTAGGCACTATGTATACCTAATGGCAATGCATAGACAACAAATACTCAAGTAACTGGCAGACTTGGTTAGGTCATTAGGGTGATGGAGATAGCCCTTCACCTGGTTAGAGACTCTTCGATGAGCAGATCAAGAGAAAAGACCTACTCTGTAACTATGTGAGCTCCCGCAAAGTAGGCCCAGAGAGAAGCCTCCTCTGGGAGATACTGCTCCTGAGACCGAAAAGCTGCCAGAGAACGACTTAAAGGGGTTTTTGCCATGATTGTTGGAAATAATGAAAATCAGACATCACATAGACATCACAATACCATTCGAACAAAGCTAGAACCAGCCCTGTATCTCACATGGATCCAAAGATCTCCCCATTCATAGCCTTTTCCACCAGCTCAGTGAGATGGACAAAAGAAAAAGGACAAGAATAAACAGCAGGTGGCGCTATACAGATATTGAATATAGCTCATTGGTTACATTTTTAATTACATGCAATTACAAAAGTATTCAGATCCAGGCGCTAGCTTGAAAAATGCTAAATATGTTTCTTGACACAACCTCTTTAACTGAGAGAATACTCCTGAAGGAAAGAGAACAGACATCTATAGAAGGTCTAGAACCATCATGGCCGTGCACTGGATTCAGACAGTAAGGTACCACACGTATATTATTATTTTATGCACTTATATAGTGCTACTATATTCCGCAGCGCTTTACAGACATTAGCATGACTTTAAGACTTGATCGCTTTTGGAAAGGGTTCATTGCCACCAGCACTGACCACACTGAGATGGACTGGCCATCTAGATCTAAGATCTGCACCCCACAGAATTGCATAGCTGTGGTTATTTGGGAAAAGTTGCAATGTGTATTTAGAGTGAGACTCGGAAAGTATTACTACCATCATTGCCGCTGACTATACACACACCCATTGGAAAAAGTAAGCTCTGTGATATATCTCAGGACTGTACCAATTGCTGCTATCTGTACTCCATGACTCATCACCTACTCATCATTATCTGCTCAGTAAAGAGAGATGTTATTGTAATTAAACTGGGCCTGGTTATTGCTTCCATCATTTGCCGGCCCTTGCTCCTGTATTCATGCCTTGTAACCTGCCAACCGTTCAACATCATAGCCTCCCCAACTATCACAAGACAGGAGTACCAGAAAGTCATGGAGTGCCCCAAGGGAAGCAAGGATGCACCCTCCATTCACTGTGCACGGCCTGTGGAGCGCCATAGGGAAAACTGCCACTGTGAACTGTGAGTACTACTACCACAACCATCACTCCCATTCTCCACTGTGGCTCGCTGCATATCTGAGCAGTAGGCTCTCTGTCCCCCTATCACCCAAAAACTTCCCTATGATGCACATCACAGGGGCCCACAGGGCTGCTACTGTAGTACTGCCTGTCAGAGATGTTGAAAGGATAATATAATGTTAATAGCATTTTTTAATGTCCCCTAGGGGGGGACGCTAATTGCCGCTTCTTGGTCACCTGACTTTGCAAAAAAATAAAAAAAATTGGCAAAAATGATTGAAAAGTTGAAGGTACTCCAAAACAATACCAATAAAAACTACATCTCGCACCTTGCACAATTCCATCAACAGAAAAATATAAAAGTTATGGGTTCTTTTTTTAACTGCCTCCAGACCGGCCATAGCCCTATAAACATCGTGGTAGTCAACGTTTATCTCTGCAAGGATGTTTCTGACAAGTCAGTTGTCAGTGATAGCAGGGCTCCAAATAGAGAAGGCAGAGACATTTTTGCAGTATACACAGGTGTGCCAGTTAAGCACTGCAGAAGTCAATAAAAAAATCCCATAAACTGCAATAGTATATGATTGTAGTCTATGGTATAAACGATCAAAGGTTTGCATATTTAAATCCCCTAAGGGGACTAAAAATGACAGTAAAAAAATGTTACGTTAAAAAAAAAACACACAAATATTCCCAATTTTACATATAAAAATAAAAAATAAACATAATTGGTATCACCATGCCGCAAATGTCCAAACTATCGAAATGTAAAAATATATCCGGTGTGAGTAAAAAAATTTACATGGAAAAAAATTTAATAAAAAGTGATCAAAGTCATATGTATCACAAAATGGTACAAATAAAAACAAACCCTTACACAGATCTGTAGACAAAAATATATTTTAAAAAAAGTTATTAGCGTCAGAATATGGCGACATAAATCATTTTTTTTCAAAGATTTTTATTCTTTAAATAGTAAAACATAATACAAACTAAGTAAATTTGGTATATTTATAATCATACTTACCCACAGAATAAGGTTGTCATGTAATGTTTAATGTACAGTGAACACTGTAAAAACAAAACCCCAAAAACTATGTTTGGAATTGTGTTTTTTCCCCAATTACATTTTTTTCAATTCTTTTCATGTTTTCGAATACAAGATATGGTACATTAAACAGTGCCATCAAAGAGATGTCTCATTTCAGCAAATTATATTTATCATGTAGAGAAAGTTAAAGGGGTTGTCCGGGTTCAGAGCTGAACCCGGAAAAACCTTTATTTTCACCCAGGTAGCCCCACTGACTTGAGCATCAGAGCAGTCCATGCTCTGATGCTCTCCTTTGCGCTGCGCTAAATCGCGCAGGGCAAAGGCTCTTTTGTTTACAATAACACACTGCCGGGCGGAGGCTTCCGCCAGGCAGTGTGTTCGGTGACGTCACCGGCTCTGATGGGCGGGCTTTAATGCTGCCCTAGCCGTTTTACTGGCTAGAGCAGCGCTATAGGCTGTCCATCAGTGCCGGTGACGTTACCGGGCTCCCTGAGCAGCCGGAAGAAGAGGCTTCAGCGCTCCTGCAAGGGACCCGGTACGTCACCGAGTCTAAGAAAAGTTTACTTCCGGCGAAGAATTTCCTATAAGAAAACAGGGCTTGAGAAACATGTGGAAAAGGTAGGACATGGATGTATGTTATATGTTTGTCTGTCTTGTAGTAATGTAACAAAGTCCTCAAACCAGGACAACCCCTTTAATACAAGCCAATGTATTGTTATTACCCATGTTGCTTCCTTGCTGGCTTTATTCATTTTTCCATCACATTATACACTGCTCCTTTCCATGTTTACAACCACCCTGTAATCCAGCAACAGAGGCCATGCTTGCATACTACAGGAAAAGGCTCTGGCCTCTCTGGTGTCTTTTTCCTATATTGTACAAGCACAGCCACCGGTGATGGATTACAGGGTGGTCATAGCCCCTGGATATGAGTCGTGTATAATGTGATGGAAAAATGAATCAAGCCAGGAAAGGAAGCAATATACAGGTGAAACACGAAATTTTTTAATATCGTGCAAGATTTATTTCAGTAATGCAACTTAAAAGGTAAAACAAACATATGAGATAGACTCATTACATGCAAAGTGAGATATTTCAAGCCTTTATTTGTTATAATTTGGATGATTATGGCTAACAGCTTATAAAACCCCAAAGTCACAATCTCAGGTCCCCTTTGCTCAGGGGATATGGATTATAAGCTGACTAGAGGGTGACACTTTGAGCCTAGAATATTGAACCTTTTCACAAAATTCTAATTTTAAGTTGCATTACTGAAATAAATGAACTTTTGCACGATATTCTAATTTTTCAAGTTTCACCTGTAGATAATGATAATACATTAGTAAGTGCCTTGCACTCCTTCTTCCCCTACCTTCTGACAACATACAAAAGCAGTAGGCCAACTAACCTCTGGAACCTAGCCATCTACCCCTTCTGTCCACAATAGTGAGGAAAGTCCTCCCTTTTCAATAATTTTTAATATTTTTGTTGGGCTGAGTTTGTATGTGTGGTTGGTGCCAAAATATGTAAATCGTTTTTTTATTTTATGTTAATTTTCTATTTAAATTTTCATTAAAATTGTGATGAAAACGAGTCTGAGTCTAACTTTTGCCTATGATCCAAAACATATACATAACCCTTGTACACACATGCCTTTTGGCACACATAATGTCTCTGAATTTACACGAGGCATCCCTTGTTCAGATCCAGAGCAAGCAATAGAATTTGGCAATATTTTATGTTATAGTGTGAACTGTCAAGAATACATGTGCAAAATAGTTTATTGCCAACCATATGATTGGCAGAGGTTCTAAGGATAGGTCAACATTAAAAAAGGATTTTCTTGCCTTGATTTGTGATTGATGGGCTACCCTCATGATAGTTGATTTAGGACAGATTGGTGGTGGTCTGGTACCCCAAATGATTACTTGTTTGTGGCAGTTGTGGGTGCAATAAACTACACAGAGGATGGCGTGAAAAGGAGAAGTCTCCATACACTATGTAGTGGCAGTGAACTCGCAATGCCTTCAATGGGAGGTACAGTATGCCAGTACATCCACTACACAGAGTATGGAGTCTTCGACTTCCAGGTTCTACCACTGTATTGTTTCCACCACAGATCAAATATTCATCACTGATCCAGAGGCTAGCTCATCAATATATAAATGGATGAAAAAACTCCTTTCATATAAACACAGACATATACAGTATGTCAAAATTTGCATACGCTGCAAAATCTACATTGTTTTGCAAACGCATCTTGGTATATGCGAACACACAATACAGTTTATCCTTAAAATTCATAAGGCTATAACTGATGCACTGCATTCTCATTATTCAAAATAATATTTATTATAACAAACGTATACCACCATGTGGCAATGTAATGTGTGTGGGGGCAGTTGGACAACAGAAAAATATTCACAGGCCAAAAGTCACAAAGTTCCGATAGAATAATAATGCCTAAGGCAATAGTCCACTGTGGAATGAGTCCATACTTGAGATCAATATTCTGCTGAAAAAAGCAGCCAAGAGAAATTAAATACAAAGATGGTGTGCTGGCCAACATGAGAAGATTCATCACTCCTGGGGTGGTTGCCCATCACGGAGGCTGTCAAATTGCCCAGACACGGCACCTTCAGGACTCATGAAGTAGTCCGCAAAGGTTTTTCTCACCAGCATAGCGCGGTTGGATGGCCTACCCAAGCCCCAGTTGACATTTTGGTCACCAAAAGCAGACTGTGTCTCCATGTCCATGGTGGTACTGTCATAGTCACGCACATAGTTGTGGAGAACACAGGCAGCTTTAATGACCTCGTCAACTGTGGCCTCATCCAACTGCATTGCACTGGTGAAGACCCTCCACTTACTACTCAACATCCCAAAGGTGCCCTCCACAAAGCATCGTGCCTGGCTCAACCTCATGTTGAAGACTCTCTTTCGGGCATCCAGTCTCCTTCGTGGGTATGGGCGCAGCAGGTTGGTCATCAGCGGAAAAGCCTCATCGGATACCATAACGAATGGGGCTGGATCTGTGGTACCCGGAAGAGGTTGTGGTGGAAGAAGAGTCACCTGGTCTTGCAGTACTTGCCTCCCTAATTCCGATTTTAATAGCACCCGAGAGTCCTCAGTGCTTCCATAGGCGCCGACAGCGATACCAACAAACTTGTACGTGGAATCAGCAACTGCCATCAGGACCACAGAAAAGTACTTCCTGTAGTTGATGTGTCGTGATCCTGAGTGCGGGGGCTGGCGAACACGTAGATGCTTACAGTCGACAGCACCTATGCAATTAGGGAAATTGGCCACAGACTGAAAGCCTGCTGTCACCTGCAACCAAATCTCTGGGGTAGGACTAGGCATTGAAATGGGTTGCAAATACTGCCAGATCACATGGCATGTGGTCCTGACAATTCCGGATATGGTAGATTTACCAACTCGGAATTGGACATGCAACGATGCAAAACTCTCCCCTGTAGCCAAGAATCTGTAAGAGAAAAAAAGAGACGTGTAGGTTAAAAGAAATTCTTGACAATTTGCACCAAATCATTAGTGGAGATGGTCAAGAAGGTCATGACATGTAGATCAACCAAAAAGAAGTTGTAATCGATTGTAATCACCTCAAGGTGATGAGCAGCCTCTCCATTGGCGTGATGGACCTCCTCATGATGGTGTCCTGACGACATAAATGTTCTGACAAAATTTCCAGCAGCCTATCAAAAGCATTAATTGGCATCCGCACAAAATCAAAAAATTTTTGTGGAAAGCTGACAAAAAGAACACAAGAAATAATTAGTTTTTCATGCAATGGATTCCACATGTAACAACATAGACACCTATGGGGGCAAATGGCCACACATTTTTCATTATTAAACAAGTTTTATGAGATTTTTATACTGATGACCTATCCTCAGTATCTGATCTGTGGAGTGAATGGGGCTGAGCGCAATAACAAGCACAGCCACAATACAATGTATTGAACTGTGCTTGGTAAGCTACGAGAAGGCCACGGCGCTCACATGAGCGCCGGTGCCTTCTCAAACAGCTGATCGGCGACGATCCCAAGTGTCGGACCCCCACCAATCTTGAGGATAGGTCATCAGTATAAAAATCTCAGAAAACCCCTTTATAGATGTTGTCTGTCCTAGCAGCTAACAACTTCAATGATCTGAACTTGTATCACTTTGCATGTGATACTCCACTGTTGATTTATAGGGGTTGGCCCATCAGGGACATTGATGGCATATTGCTAGGATTTGCCATCACTGTCAGATAGATGAACCAAAAATAGGTTAAATGAAAAACGCAAAAAGCGACAAGTAACATAAACCTCTCTAGCAAAGCTAGCTCAGCAACATGAAAAGACCTATAACAAAACACTGAGAGTAATTAGCTATAAAAATATATATTTTATTGAAATGCATGTTAAAAAACATCCAAAACGAGATGACAAACGTATAAATACAAAGTGCGGTACACCCCTGGGAGATATACATTATGGGTATGGCATAAAGAGGGATGTAGGAAGAGGATACTAAAATTGTGCCATATAGATTAAGTGCAAAGACAAGCCCTATTATAGAACAGAGGTTGCATCCCTACCCTACCAGATAACTTCAAAATAATATATAGTGTATACAAGTAACCACATACCGTTGTAAAAGTAATATCTCCGCAGGAAGACCGCACACCCAGACGCGCGTTTCGGTGAAAACCTTCCTCTTGGGCAGATAGGTGCGGGCCCCACTCCTGGGACTCTCTCCTATGTCCAGAACGGAAGTCCCAAAATGAACAGAGAGAGGCCGTGCATGTGCAATCACCCTCCGTTCACTGCTTACGGAGTTCCGAAAATAGCAGTGAATGGAGAGGTGGTTGCCCTTGAGTGGTGTGCTCTCCATTCACCACTATGAGACCACTGAAAACAGGGGTGACCGGAGAATGGCAGCACATGTGCAACTGCTCTCTGTTCACTTTGGGGACTCAGTTCTGGAGATAGGAATGGATACCAGAGGTGGGATGCGCACCTATCTGACATTGATGACATATCCTAGAAATATGCCATCAATGTCCCGGATAGGTTAACCAGTTTAACCCCCTAACAGTTTTGCCCGAGCTTTGCTTGGGCAGCAAGATGTGTGTGGGGGAAGAGCTGCATTAAGACCTCATATCGCAGGTCTGAAGAACATAGTGATATGGGCCTGGTGTTTAATAGCAGGCAAACTAAACTTTAAAATAAGACCAGAATCACAGCATTATCTCCTGTACATCGGGAGACATAGCCTTTACAAATCAGGTTGGGAGTTACAGCAGCTGAAACTGAAAACAGTTTTCAATCTTGACCCGATTTCTAAAGGCTACATCTTCTGCTGTAGAGAAGATAATGCCAGCTTTCAAACAAGACCAGGCCAATATCTCTATCTTCTACAGGGCCAGAGAAATGAAGGCTTAAAGCAGCCCTTTCTTCAGCTGGCTGTGATCTCAGCCAGGCTGGAGGAGAGGGGAGCAGTTGGGGAGCTGACATGCTACAGTAGGGTCTAAAAAACATCCTCCCTCATTATAATGATTATCACTAGAAAGGAATCTAATATATTAGCCCTCAAACGGCTGTGTCGTCAGAAAGTAAAAAGGTCCTGGGTCTTGGAATGCAGCGGCACAAAACCAGATATAACAAAAACTACATAAATATGGCTTCATCATAATTGTACTGACCCACAGAATAAAGTTATTGTGTTATTTATACCATACAGAGAACACTGTAAAAATAGATCCCACTAAATAATATTAAAATTTGCCTAAAAAAATAAGTTATGTAAAAGTTTTTTTCCAGTATTAAAACACAAGAAAAACTATATAAATGTGGTATCACTGTAAGGCTACATGCACACGGCCGTTGTTTTGGTCCGCATCCGAGCCGCAGTTTTTGCAGCTTGGATGTGGACCTATTCACTTCAATGGGGCCGCAAAAGATGCAGACAGCACTCCGTGTGCTGTCCGCATCCGTGGCTCAGTTCCATGGACCGCTAAAAAAATATTTAACATGTCCTATTCTTGTCCGCAAATTGTGGAAAGCACACGGACGCCATTCGTGTTTTGCGGATCCGCAAAACACACAACGGTCGTGTGCATATTGCCTAATCGTACTGACCCAGAGAATGAAGGTAACTTCTCAGTTTTACCACATAGGGAATGTGGTAAAAAAAATAAAAATAAAACCTTTGCAGAATGGCTTTTTTTCCCCAATTCCCCCCCCCCCCCCCCCCCCCGTTTGGATTATTTTCCAGCTTCCCATTACATTGTATTAAATAATAAATGGAGCCATTAAAAGGTACAACGTGTCCCTCAAAAAACAAGCCCTATACGGCTGTGTGAACTGAAAAATAAAAAAGTTATGGCTCTGGGAAGGCAGGGAGTGAAAAATGAAAATGCAAAAATGGAAAATCGCAGGGTACTGAAGGGGTTATTTCTATATATTAAAACATTTTTCTCAGCAGTGCGGGCACATATTCTATGAACACGGGACCAACACAGATGCCTTCAGCTACCAAGTGCACATGTAACAAGTCAGCCAGTGTCACAGGTACAAATCTGCTGATAGATGTCCTTTAATACACTATTTCTGAGCCAACCTACATACATTTGATATTGTTTTTCACTGGAGACTTTACACCTTTATTTTGTGCCATTAGATGACAGATATAATATTTAAAAAGTTAAAACTGTGAAAATTATGATCAAAAGTATATTTTTACTTTCTTATAAAAAAAAATTCTATGGTAACATTTTTTTTATTGGATTTTATTTCATTTTTATTTTTTACCACTTAATAGTCACCCAAGGGGACTATAAGGCCTCTTTCACACGGGCGAGATTTCCGCACGGGTGCAATGAATGAAGTGAACGCATTGCAGATGAGCGGTGATTTTCACGCATCACTTGTGCGTTGCGTGAAAATCGCAGCATGCTCTATATTGTGCGTTTTTCACGCAACGCAGGCCCCATAGAAGTGAGTGGGGCTGCGTGAAAATCGCAAGCATCCGCAAGCAAGTGCGGATGCGGTGCGATTTTCACGCACAGTTGCTAGGAGACGATCGGGATGGAGACCCGATCTGTATTATTTTCCCTTATAACATGGTTATAAGGGAAAATAATAGCATTCTTAATACAGAATGCTTAGTACAATAGGGCTGGAGGGGTTTAAAAAAATTTAACTCACCTTAATCCACTTGTTCGCGCAGCCATGGGGTACGGTAAATAGTCGTGGGGTGGTAAGGAAAGGTTTAACTAATTCTGCATTATCAATAGTACAGTGTGTGTACATGAGGAAAACACTATTTCTGGCTATTATATGACTTGTATCTGGAAGTCTTTAGCAGTTTTCCTCTGGGCACACTGAATATCTAGTTTTCGGTTCTCTCAGACATGGTGGGTGGAGACTAGCTCCTATCCATTGCACACAGAAAGTAGAGGAGAATCTGCTTCCTAACCTTCCTACTTTTACTCACTCAAAAGTAGCCCTAGCATCATGGAGGACATTACAGAGAAGTACTGACCTGTATAGTTATTAATAAAGCACTTGTGCTGAGATATAAGCTTCCTATATAGCTGTGCAGTCTGCTTGTCAGCTCCTTCTCAACCTCGCCTTTCCCCATAGACTTGAGTAATATGATCCTCCTGTGGAACTGATCTGTCCTAGACAGGAATAAGGATATGTTGTGCAACATTTCACGTAATGTTTGCCAATAGTGTTACAAAGCGACACGCGATATTCTGTGACAGTCGCAAAAAATCCATACATGTCGGATTTTGTGTCATTGACTTTAATATAAGTCTGGCGCAACATACGACTTGCCTGTGACTTGACTGTGTTTTCACAGCCAAATCTGTTCTAAAATAGTCGCACGACAGCAACTTGCAGACAAGTCGGACAACTTTTCTGCGACACATGTTGTCGTGTAGCCGCACCCTAAGACATTTTTCAAAGTGAAAAGCAATTAGCAAGGGAGGGGGATAGTTAAAAAACTGATAACACGAGAACTAGAAATTAAGCTCTGATAAGACATATTACAAAGTTTCTTGTGGACTCTTCTACTATTGTAAAGTTGTGTGAAAAGTTAGTGGCCATTTTAAGGCTAAAATTACTATGAGATTAAAATGCACTTCAGTCACCCGACTTGTGCACCAACTATATTTACTTCAGACATAAATTTAAAATCTACAAAAAAAAAAAACAACTGACATTTGCAGGAGTTTTTTTTTCAATTTTAACGTGACTGTTGGTGAAGTTGTTGAGTTTTATTTTACATGAATATTAAATGATTACTTTACAATAATCAAGACTATTGTTAGTTTGGGTGAGATTTTAAAGGCTATGTACACCTTCAGAGGCAATTTTGTTTTATGATTGCATTTTACTGTTCTGTCACAAAGGGGTTAAAGGGGTTTCCGGGTTCACAGCTGAACCTGGACATATCCCCATTTTCACCAAGGCGGACCCCCTTGATATGAGCATCGGAGCATTTCATGTTCCGATCCTCTCCCTTGCCATGCGCGATACAGGGCTGTTTGTTTATATTTTTTAGACTTCCGCCTAGCAGTGTTCCTGGTGACGTCACTGGCAATGATGGGCTAAAGCCCACCCATTAGTGCCAGTGACGTGACCGCGCTCACTTCTAGGTGGAAGCTCCAACTAGCTTTACACATGGAGAGCCCGGTACGTCACCGGATCTCCAAAAAAGTATTTGCCCATGCTCATGTTAGAGGGCCTTCATGCTCATGTGTGAATCATGCTTTCACTTTGTGCCATCATCTAATAAACCTTATCTGTAAATTACTAATAGCTCAAAAACACTTATTGCAATTTTCAGACTATAAGACACCCCCCCCCCCTAAATATGGGGAAACATGGCAGTGTGTCTTATAGTCTGAATGCATGTGGGAGGCACACGCTGGCTGTACTCACTTCCCCTGGTCCTTCTTCCAGGTCCCGCTGTGATGTCTTGACCGTGCAGACTGGCAGGACGTAGTGCACGTAGGCGCACACTATGAACTGACGCTGTGCTCGGTCAGTTTAAAGTACACAGAAGGAACCGGAGAAAGTGATGGAGCGGTGAGTCCTGGATCTGCAGCACCATCTGGAGCAAGCAAGGTAATTTTATTATTTTGTTTTTTAAATGTCTTATCTGAGGTCTGATGGGGGCTGGAGGGATCTGCTCTGAGATAGAGTGGGTTCTGGGGTGTGTGAAATGAGGCTAAGTGGGTCCGATCAGAGACTGATGGAGGGTAATCTGAGGCTGATGGGGGCTCTGGGGTCCCATCTGAGGCTGATTGGGGCTGAGGGGTCCGATCAGAGTCTGATCGGGGGCTGATCCAAGGCTAATAGAGGGTGGGGGGTCTAATCTGCTAATTAAGGGTGGGGGGGGGGGTCCTGATCTGAGGCTGATGGAACTTGGGGGTCTGATTTGGAGGTCTGCTCTGTGGTCTGATGAAAAAAATCTTATTTTCCTCCTCCAAATCCTAGGTGCGTCTTATAGTCCGTAAAATGCATTATTTAAGCCACATTCTTATCAGTAAGATAAAATTGAACTATAACGAGTGTTTATAAAGTCAGAGATCAGAGATAAGGAGCTGAGCTACCAGACAGGAAACAGTAAAAATACAGAGCCTTCTACTAGAGAATCTCAAGGCTGTACAGAGAAAGGGGCTCCAAATTTTTAATAAGCACTAATTGAAAAAAAAAATTTTAGCTCAAAAGGAGTACATAGCCTTTAACCACCTCCGGACCGCCTAACGCAGGATCGCGTTCCGGAGGTGGCAGCCCTGCGCACAGTCACGCATATATGCGTCATCTCACGAGACGTGAGATTTCCTGTGAACGCGCGCACACAGGCGCGCGCGCTCACAGGAACGGAAGGTAAGAGAGTGGATCTCCAGCCTGCCAGCGGCGATCGTTCGCTGGCAGGCTGGAGATGTGATTTTTTTTAACCCCTAACAGGTATATTAGACGCTGTTTTGATAACAGCGTCTAATATACCTGCTACCTGGTCCTCTGGTGGTCCCCTTTGTTTGGATCGACCACCAGAGGACACAGGTAGCTCAGTAATATGTTGCACCAAGCACCACTACACTACACTCCCCCCCCTGTCACTTATTAACTCCTTATTCACCCTTAATCACCCCATATAGACTCCCTGATCACCCCCCTGTCATTGATTACCCCCCTGTCATTGATCACCCCCCTGTAAAGCTCCATTCAGATGTCCGCATGATTTTTACGGATCCACTGATAGATGGATCGGATCCGCAAAACGCATACGGACGTCTGAATGGAGCCTTACAGGGGCGTGATCAATGACTGTGGTGATCACCCCATATAGACTCCCTGATCACCCCCCTGTCATTGATTACCCCCCTGTCATTGATCACCCCCCTGTAAAGCTCCATTCAGATGTCTGCATGATTTTTACGGATCCACTGATAGATGGATCGGATCCGCAAAACGCATACGGACGTCTGAATGGAGCCTTACAGGGGCGTGATCAATGACTGTGGTGATCACCCCATATAGACTCCCTGATCATCCCCCTGTCATTGATTACCCCCCTGTAAAGCTCCATTCAGACGTCCGCATGATTTTTACGGATCCACTGATAGATGGATCGGATCCGCAAAACGCATACGGACGTCTGAATGGAGCCTTACAGGGGCATGATCAATGACTGTGGTGATCACCCCATATAGACTCCCTGATCACCCCCCTGTCATTGATCACCCCCCTGTAAAGCTCCATTCAGATGTCCGCATGATTTTTACGGATCCACTGATAGATGGATCGGATCCGCAAAACGCATACGGACGTCTGAATGCAGCCTTACAGGGGCGTGATCAATGACTGTGGTGATCACCCCATATAGACTCCCTGATCACCCCCCTGTCATTGATTACCCCCCTGTCATTGATCACCCCCCTGTAAAGCTCCATTCAGATGTCCGCATGATTTTTACGGATCCACTGATAGATGGATCGGATCCGCAAAACACATACAGGCGTCTCCCTGGAGCCTTCCGGGGGGGTGATCACCCCATATAGACTCCCTGATCACCCCCCTGTCATTGATCACCCCCCCTGTCATTGATCACCCCCCCTGTCAGGCTGCATTCAGATGTCCGTATGATTTTTACGGATCCACGGATACATGGATCGGATCCGCAAAACACATACGGACATCTGAATGGAGCCTTATAGGGGGGTGATCAATGACAGGGGGGTGATCACCCCATATAGACTCCCTGATCACCCCCCTGTCATTGATCACCCCCCTGTCATTGATCACCCCTCTGTAAGGCTCCATTCAGAAAAAAATTTGGCCCAAGTTAGCGGAAATTATTATTTTTTTCTTACAAAGTCTCATATTCCACTAACTTGTGTCAAAAAATAAAATCTCACATAAACTCCCCATACCCCTCACGGGATCCAAATGCGTAAAATTTTTTAGACATTTATATTCCAGACTTCTTCTCACGCTTTAGGGCCCTTAGAATGCCAGGGCAGTATAAATACCCCACATGTGACCCCATTTCGGAAAGAAGACACCCCCAGGTATTCCGTGAGGGGCATATTGAGTCCATGAAAGATTGAAATTTTTGTCCCAAGTTAGCGGAAAGGGAGACTTTGTGAGAAAAAACTAAATAAAATCAATTTCCGCTAACTTGTGCCAAAAAAAAAAAAATTCCATGAACTCGCCATGCCCCTCATTGAATACCTTGGGGTGTCTTCTTTCAAAAATGGGGTCACATGTGGGGTATTTATACTGCTCTGGCATTTTAGAGGCAACAAAGCGTGAGAAGAAGTCTGGGATCCAAATGTCTAAAAATGCCCTCATAAAAGGAATGTGGGCCCCTTTGCCCACCTAGGCTGCAAAAAAGTGCCACACATGTGGTATCGCCGTATTCAGGAGAAGTTGGGGAATGTGTTTTGGGGTGTCATTTTACATATACCCATGCTGGGTGAGATAAATATCTTGGTCAAATGCCAACTTTCTAAAAAAAAAAATGGGAAAAGTTGTCTTTTGCCAAGATATTTCTCTCACCCAGCATGAGTATATGTAAAAAGACACCCCAAAACACATTGCCCAACTTCTCCTGAATACGGCGATACCACATGTGTGACACTTTTTTGCAGCCTAGGTGAGCAAAGGGGCCCACATTCCAAAGAGCACCTTTAGGATTTCACAGGTCATTTACCTACTTACCACACATTAGGGCCCCTGGAAAATGCCAGGGCAGTATAACTACCCCACAAGTGACCCCATTTTGGAAAGAAGACACCCCAAGGTATTCCGTGAGGGGCATGGCGAGTTCCTAGAATTTTTTATTTTTTGTCACAAGTTAGTGGAAAATGATGATTTATTTTATTTTTATTTTTTCTTACAAAGTCTCATATTCCACTAACTTGTGACAAAAAATAAAAACTTCCATGAACTCACTATGCCCATCAGCGAATACCTTGGGGTGTCTTCTTTCCAAAATGGGGTCACTTGTGGGGTAGTTATACTGCCCTGGCATTCTAGGGGCCCAAATGTGTGGTAAGGAGTTTGAAATCAAATTCTGTAAAAAATGACCAGTGAAATCCGAAAGGTGCTCTTTGGAATATGGGCCCCTTTGCCCACCTAGGCTGCAAAAAAGTGTCACACATGTGGTATCTCCGTATTCAGGAGAAGTTGGGGAATGTGTTTTGGGGTGTCATTTTACATATACCCATGCTGGGTGAGAGAAATATCTTGGCAAAAGACAACTTTTCACATTTTTTTATACAAAGTTGGCATTTGACCAAGATATTTATCTCACCCAGCATGGGTATATGTAAAATGACACCCCAAAACACATTCCCCAACTTCTCCTGAATACGGAGATACCACATGTGTGACACTTTTTTGCAGCCTAGGTGGGCAAAGGGGCCCAAATTCCAACGAGCACCTTTCGGATTTCACTGGCCATTTTTTACAGAATTTGATTTCAAACTCCTTACCACACATTTGGGCCCCTAGAATGCCAGGGCAGTATAACTACCCCACAAGTGACCCCATTTTGGAAAGAAGACACCCCAAGGTATTCCGTGAGGGGCATGGCGAGTTCCTAGAATTTTTTCTTTTTTGTCACAAGTTAGTGGAAAATTGTCACCGGGTTCCGAAGGTGCACTCGGTCTCCCATTGCCCGCAGAACTGTTGCTTAGCTTTTGGAATGAGGTTCTGTGTTTGACCTCATTCCCAGGGCGGCTTTACTAGCTGGGTGGCTCCCTGCTCCTAGTCTGCCTTGAGCGCCGAGCTGATCACTCGGTGCTCGACTGGTTGGTCTGACGGTCATGTGACGCTGGCCACGTCACATGACCCTCACTCCCCACTATAAATACAGGCAGCCTGCTGGCTACAGGTTGCCTGTTAATTTCTAGGTTCCTGGCTATTTGTTGGACTGCTGAATACTTACCTGATCCTGTTCCTGACCATCCTCTTGCCTGCTCCTCTTGTACTGCGCTTCCGTCCTGGTATTGTGACCTCGGCTCCCACCTGACTACTCTCTTAGGACTCCTCTTGTACTTCTCTGCTCTCCTGGTATTTATGACCCCGGCTTCTCCTGACAATTCTCTGCTTGCTCCATTTGTACTTTGCAGCTTTCCTGGTATTGACTCGGTCCGTTCACGTCCTGTTGTTTGTCTGTCTGTCATCCCTGCACTTACTCCAAGTTAGGGATTGCCGTCCAGTTGTCCCCTGTCATTAGGACTCGCGAGGCAAGTAGGCAGGGCCAGGGGTAAGGGTGGAGCGCAGTGGTCACTTCCCTCCCCCCTGTGTGTGTGTACGCGACCGTTACAGATTAACAGGCCCAATAACCACTGTATTATGAATCCTCTGGTGACCCTGACTGACCATGTCTCTAATCTGACGCAGAGGGTGCAGGAGTTAGGGGAAAAACTCAGTTCTTTTGAGTTAGGGCAAGGTTCTTCCACTCCTCAGGCCTCCAGTCCGCATTTTGAGCCCCAGATTAAGCTCCCAGAACCCTTTTCTGGAGACTGGAGGAAGTTTCTCTTTTTTTTTAGGAGAGTTGCCAACTTTACTTCCGTTTGCGCCCCGTGTCCTCTGGCCACGAGAGTCAACGCGTGGGCATTATCATTTTCCGATTACAGGGTGATCTCCAGGACTGGGCGTTCTCTTTACCTGCTGGCACCAGTTGTTTATATTCTGTGGAGGGGTTCTTTCAGGCCCTAGGTACCCTCTATGATGAACCAGACAGGGCTCTAGTAGCCGAGACGGCTCTAAAGGCTCTGGTTCAGGGCAATTTACCAGCGGAGGATTATTGCACCCAATTCAGAAGGTGGTGTGTCCCCTCAGGATGGAACGAACCAGCCCTGAAGAGTCAGTTGAGGTCAGGTCTGTCTGATAAATTAAAGGATCTTCTGGTCAGTTATCAACTTCCAGAGACCTTAGAGGAGATGATGACCCTTGTTGTCCGACTTGACCGACGGGTTAGAGAGAGACGACAGGAACAACAGTTCTCTTCCCAGATGGTGGTCCAGCCAGAGGCCTATCCCAGAGACAATGCTGAGGTCCCCACCGAGGAACCCATGCAGGTTGGCATGACCCGAGGGAATCTTCGCCGCAGACGTGGAGAATGCTTTTACTGTGGAGATCCTGACCATTGGATCAACCAGTGTCCTAAGAAGGTCCTCTCTGTCAAGTCTCCTAAGACAAGGCAACCTAAAGACCAGGTACACCCTGAATTTTCTAAATGTAAGCTTTCGGTACCCATTACAATTTCTCTGGGAGTAGATAAATGGCCGGGTAAGGCCTTTATTGATTCTGGCTCAGCGGCTAGCTTTATTGACTCTGAGTATGCTGTAAGATTGGGTATTCCTATGTTTGCCTTACCAACTCCTATCCATGTCATGGCTATTGATGCTACTCCTCTTATTGGTGGTACGGTGAGCTTATGTACCTCGGAGATTTCTCTAACCGTGGGTGTGTGCCACTCAGAGAGATGTTCGCTTCTAGTCCTGGAGAACCTACCTGCTGAGGTGGTACTAGGGTTGCCTTGGCTCCGACTACATAACCCCACTAAAGATTGGTCCAATGGGGAGTTGGTGAGATGGGGGCCTAAGTGTGACTCGTGCTTGTCCGTGGTACAGGCTGGGGTCTCAGTAAAGTCTGATACTTTACCCTCTGTTGTTAAAGAATATTCTGATGTATTCTCATCACCAACCCCGGAGGTTCTACCCCCCCATAGACCTTATGATTGTACCATAGAGTTAGTAGAGGGGGCCAAGTTTCCTAAAGGACGAATTTATAATCTTTCTATGCCCGAACGCAAGGCCATGGAAGATTATATTAAGGAGAGCCTTGGTAAAGGGCATATTAGACCTTCTGTCTCTCCTATGGGGGCGATGTTTTTCTTCGTTAAGAAAAAAGATGGTGATCTTAGGCCATGTATCGATTACTGGAGATTAAATAAAATCACTGTCCAGAATAGATACTCCCTCCCATTGATTCCGGATTTATTTAACCAGGTTCTGGGGGCAACCTGGTTTTCCAAAATTGACCTGAAAGGGGCATACAATCTAATCTGAATCAAGGAGGGAGACGAATGGAAGACAGCGTTCAATACTCCGGTAGGACATTTTGAATATCTAGTGATGCCTTTTGGACTCAGCAATGCCCCAGCTGTGTTCCAAAACTTCATGAATGACATTCTTAGGGAGTACTTAGGTAAATTTGTTATTGTCTATCTTGACGACATTTTGATATTCTCTCCTGACTTCGAATCCCATGTGTCTCATGTTAAACAAGTATTAGAGGTGTTGAGGGAGAATCAGCTATCCGCTAAACAAGAGAAATGTGTCTTTGGTGTACAGGAGATTCTGTTTCTAGGGCATGTTCTGACTCCTCACGCCTTCAAGATGGATCCTGGTAAGGTACTAGCAATTAAGGAATGGGTAAGACCTTCATCCTTAAAGGCCTTACAACGGTTCTTAGGTTTCGCCAATTACTATCGTAAATTTATTATGAATTTTTCCGTAATTGCTAAACCGTTGACCGACCTTACTAAGAAAGGGGCGGATTTGGAGAATTGGTCTACTGAGGCCATTTCTTCATTTGAAAAATTAAAAGAAGCATTTAGTAGCGCTCCCATTCTGATCCAGCCTGATCAGGAGAGACCTTTTATTGTGGAGGTGGATGCGTCCGAGGACGGCGTAGGAGCAGTCCTTTCACAAGGTCCTGCTAGCCTCACTAATCTGAGACCATGTGCCTTCTTCTCCAGGAAATTCTCTCCAACGGAGAGAAACTACGACATAGGGAATAGGGAGCTGCTGGCCATTAAATGGGCATTTGAGGAGTGGAGGCATTTCCTGGAGGGGGCAAGACATTGTGTAACTGTTGTCACTGACCATAAAAACCTTATGTTTCTCGAGTCTGCTAAGAGGTTGAATCCCCGTCAAGCCAGATGGGCTCTGTTTTTTACTCGTTTTGATTTTTCCATCACGTTCAGGCCGGGAAGTAAAAATGTGAAGGCGGACGCATTATCTCGGAGCTTCCAGGCTTTTCAACCTACTGAGGTACCACCTGAATCCATCCTACCAGCAAAAATCTTCTTAGCCGCTCTTACCCAGGATATCTCGGCTCGCATTAGGTCTGAACAACATCTGGCACCGGTATCCACCCCAACAGATAAGTTGTTTGTTCCCGTACAATTTCGTCTCCAGCTGTTGGGTGAGTGTCACGATTCTGCCTTTTGTGGACATCCGGGTGTTGAGGGCACTAAGGATCTGGTTTCTAGATCTTATTGGTGGCCCACTCTAACTAGGGATGTCAAGTCCTACGTGTCAGCCTGTGAGGTTTGTGCCAGGTCCAAGACACCTAGGACTCGCCCTGCTGGTAACCTACGACCCCTACCCATTCCCAGTAGACCCTGGTCCCATATCTCGATGGACTTTATAACTGACCTACCGCTGGCGGAGGGTAAGACTGTGGTTTGGGTAGTGGTCGATAGGTTTAGCAAGATGGTTCATTTCATTCCCCTGTCTAAACTTCCGAATGCTAAAACCCTGGCATCTATTTTTGTGAGAGAGATTGTTCGTTTACATGGCATCCCGGAAAATATTGTTTCTGACAGGGGTGTGCAGTTTGTGTCCAAATTCTGGAGGGCCTTCTGTCAAAGATGTAAAATTTCATTGTCTTTTTCTTCTGCCTACCATCCTGAGAGTAATGGGCAGACTGAACGCCTTAATCAGTCTGTGGAACAATTCTTGAGGTTGTATGTTGCTGATGACCAGCAATTATGGGTCAAATTTCTTCCGTTGGCTGAATTTGCTTTGAATAACCGTGTCAATTCTTCTGCTGGGGTCTCCCCTTTCTTCTGTAACCATGGTTTTCATCCCCGTTTTCATTCTGGGTCGTCCGTCTCCTCCTCTAACCCTGAAGCGGATAAACTCTCCTCCGAACTGTGCACAGTTTGGGCCCGGGTTCAATCGAACCTAGAAAAGGCTCAATGTTCTCAAAAACTCAAGGCCGATAGGAGACGTTCAAGGGGGGTAAACTTTCAGGTTGGGGATAAAGTATGGTTGTCCTCCAAGAATCTATCTCTCAAGGTAACTTCTAAAAAATTTGCTCCTCGTTTTATTGGACCATATAAGATCACGGAAGTGATTAACCCAGTATCTTTTAGGTTGGAGCTGCCTGAGTCATTCCACATTCATAATGTGTTCCATAAATCTTTTCTTAAAAAATATTTTGAACCGGTAGTACCATCAAAAGCCTCACCTCCGCGGGTTCTTGTTAATGATGCTGTCGAGTATGTGGTGTCTAAAATAGTGGATGTCAGGAAGGTGCGTAATTCCTTGCAGTACCTGATTCACTGGAAGGGGTATGGACCTGAAGAGAGATCTTGGGTACCTGCCAGGGAGGTTCATGCTCCTAGACTTGTTCGTAAATTTCATTTAGAACACCCTGAAAAGCCATCGCCTGAAGTCTTGGGTCCGGTGGCCCCTCGTAAAAGGGGGGGTACTGTCACGGGGTTCCGAAGGTGCACTCGGTCCCCCATTGCCTGCAGAACTGTTGCTTAGCTTTTGGAATGAGGTTCTGTGTTTGACCTCATTCCCAGGGCGGCTTTACTAGCTGGGTGGCTCCCTGCTCCTAGTCTGCCTTGAGCGCCGAGCTGATCACTCGGTGCTCGACTGGTTGGTCTGACGGTCATGTGACGCTGGCCACGTCACATGACCCTCACTCCCCACTATAAATACAGGCAGCCTGCTGGCTACAGGTTGCCTGTTAATTTCTAGGTTCCTGGCTATTTGTTGGACTGCTGAATACTTACCTGATCCTGTTCCTGACCATCCTCTTGCCTGCTCCTCTTGTACTGCGCTTCCGTCCTGGTATTGTGACCTCGGCTCCCACCTGACTACTCTCTTAGGACTCCTCTTGTACTTCTCTGCTCTCCTGGTATTTATGACCCCGACTTCTCCTGACAATTCTCTGCTTGCTCCATTTGTACTTTGCAGCTTTCCTGGTATTGACTCGGTCCGTTCACGTCCTGTTGTTTGTCTGTCTGTCATCCCTGCACTTACTCCAAGTTAGGGATTGCCGTCCAGTTGTCCCCTGTCATTAGGACTCGCGAGGCAAGTAGGCAGGGCCAGGGGTAAGGGTGGAGCGCAGTGGTCACTTCCCTCCCCCCTGTGTGTGTGTACGCGACCGTTACAAAAATGATGATTTTTTTTTTCTTACAAAGTCTCATATTCCACTAACTTGTGACAAAAAATAAAAACTTCCATGAACTCACTATGCCCATCAGCGAATACCTTGGGGTGTCTTCTTTCCAAAATGGGGTCACTTGTGGGGTAGTTATACTGCCCTGGCATTCTAGGGGCCCAAATGTGTGGTAAGGAGTTTGAAATCAAATTCTGTAAAAAATGACCAGTAAAATCCGAAAGGTGCTCTTTGGAATATGGGCCCCTTTGCCCACCTAGGCTGCAAAAAAGTGTCACACATTTGGTATCTCCGTATTCAGGAGAAGTTGGGGAATGTGTTTTGGGGTGTCATTTTACATATACCCATGCTGGGTGAGAGAAATATCTTGGCAAAAGACAACTTTTCCCATTTTTTTATACAAAGTTGGCATTTGACCAAGATATTTATCTCACCCAGCATGGGTATATGTAAAATGACACCCCAAAACACATTCCCCAACTTCTCCTGAATACGGAGATACAACATGTGTGACACTTTTTTGCAGCCTAGGTGGGCAAAGGGACCCACATTCCAAAGAGCACCTTTCGGATTTCACTGGCCATTTTTTACAGAATTTGATTTCAAACTCCTTACCACACATTTGGGCCCCTAGAATGCCAGGGCAGTATAACTACCCCACAAGTGACCCCATTTTGGAAAGAAGACACCCCAAGGTATTCGCTGATGGGCATAGTGAGTTCATGGAAGTTTTTATTTTTTGTCACAAGTTAGTGGAATATGAGACTTTGTAAGAAAAAATAAATAAAAAAAATCATCATTTTCCGCTAACTTGTGACAAAAAATAAAAAGTTCTATGAACTCACCATACCCATCAGCGAATACCTTAGGGTGTCTAATTTCCGAAATGGGGTTATTTGTGGGGTGTTTGTACTGTCTGGCCATTGTAGAACCTCAGGAAACATGACAGGTGCTCAGAAAGTCAGAGCTGCTTCAAAAAGCGGAAATTCACATTTTTGTACCATAGTTTGTAAACGCTATAACTTTTACCCAAACCATTTTTTTTTTTTACCCAAACATTTTTTTTTTATCAAAGACATGTAGAACAATAAATTTAGAGCAAAATTTATATATGGATCTCGTTTTTTTTGCAAAATTTTACAACTGAAAGTGAAAAATGGCATTTTTTTGCAAATAAATTGTTAAATTTCGATTAATAACAAAAAAAGTAAAAATGTCAGCACCAATGAAATGCCACCAAATGAAAGCTCTATTAGTGAGAAGAAAAGGAGGTAAAATTCATTTGGGTGGTAAGTTGCATGACCGAGCAATAAACGGTGAAAGTAGTGTAGGTCAGAAGTGTAAAAAGTGGCCTGGTCTTTCAGGGTGTTTAAGCTATAGGGGCTGAGGTGGTTAAGGATATGTACCTTCGTAATTCGCTGTATAGCTGTCCAATATGGCCCCTTTCATAGCGCAAACGATTTATTGGGTGGACCCAATAGCGGCGACGACGTTGGCGACGTCTTGCTTCTTCCTGTTAAAACACAATTTTTAAGAAATACATTATTTCTGAGAAAGGTTTTCATTTTAGAATTAACAGTAAGCTCATTTTAGCCGACCTACCTCCCGCCAGCGCCGTCGCCGAACAACATTGATGATTATTTTCATCAACAGTCGCATTTCCGACAAGCGAACCTTGACTGTCCGATCCTGGCGTCCTCGGGAGGTACCGGGATCAGCCATAATACTGATCTAATGGGTTATTGTGGAAACCAAATACAAATTGCCCAAAAACGGCACTGGGAAGAGAAGGGGTGCAAGGTGAGGTAGGTTGTACAATCTTCAATGGGCTTGGCTTTGAAAATCCGTAACAAAAACACATCTAAGCAGATTCCGCATCAGTTACTATTTAGCACACCAAAAGACTCAGTGTGAATATTCCCTTAGGCAAGGGTTAGGCGTTTCATTTCTGTTCCCTTCTCTTTGCCTATTAGGTGTTTAATGGGAAAGATTGTTGATGTGTAGGGTGCTGTCCATACTACATAAAGCTTTCATCACTTCACACTGTGGCGCCGCCTCTGCACACAGGAATAACGCGCTCTATGTCTTCAGCGCTGTGCGAGGTGACCACGGCCATTTCCTGGTGCCAGGTCACACAATCAAACACCGACGTGCTCGCGCTGCTCTATTGTGTGAGAGTGCGCAGTATCGGCGCTCGCCTGCTCAGGTCTGGTTCCGGGACTTAGTGACAGCGGCTGGCTGTGCTACACGTGACTTGGTGGCAGGGAACTGGTGAGGGTGGCTGAGGGATGCTGCCCATCCTGCCATGCTGCTCAACTCCCTGCTGAAACTCCTGCAGAGGCAGACCTATACCTGCCTGTCCCACAGGTATGGGCTCTATCTCTGCTTCGGGGGCATGGTGCTGATGATCGTCTCGGCTCTGCAGTTTGGAGAGGTGGGTAACCCTTTCCTCCCTATGCCAGCTGTGTGTATGATAGTCTGTGTGTGTGTGTGTGTGTGTGAGTATGGGATGGAGCCTACAGACCTCTCAAGTCATTCATTGCAATCAGATGGACCTCAGCCATTCTAATAGCAAGTCCTTCCTGACTGTAGCTGGTTCTGCTGGGCGAATGACCTCCAAGGACCGTGCTGTCCTGGGTCACTGTGAGAATGTGCCATATGGACACTTGCTGGACTTTTCGGTCCAGTTAAAAAAAAAGAACATGTCCTATTCTTGTCTGTTTTGCAGAGAATTATAGGACATGGAAGGAGTAAAAAAAATTAAAAATGGCGCCATGCACTTGGCCAGGATCCGCGATTTGCGGACCACAAAACGTCACTCTACATGAACCTTTAGAGCTAGAGAAACTCCAGCTGTTGTGACACTACAACTCCCAGAATTCTCCATTCACCTCTGTGGGATGTGTCACAACGAATGGAGTGCCAAGGGTTACATGGTGACTTGTGGGCGCGTGACATTAGGATAGCAAATGTGGCATCAGATGGTAGTGAATGAGCTGTGCCTGCTGGCTGTCATGTGACACATTCACTACTATAGTGTGACTATATGCCGCCGTGTGGCTACGCAGCTTCTGCTGTTTTGGGCACAGTTTTAGGGAGAAGGACTACCTTCTGTGGGAATATTATACAGACGGGGGCATTGCCACCTAGTAGCCGCAAATAAAAAGGCTATACACGTGAGAGAAAGGTTGGTTACAAAACTAATACTAAGGGGATTAATCGGCAGTCGCATGTCTATGGAGGCCTAACAACTGTGCCCCAATGATGGATGTGTGGGGGGGTCGGTAGAGGGATTCGGCGTGTTGGATTACATGTCCAATTCTTTGTTCCCATTGGAGACATCTTGGCCTACTCCCTATTGAATTAAAAATACATTGAGGGTCATTTATCAAAGATCAGTGTTTTATGCCGGTCCTTGATGGTCCCTGTGCTGCCGAGGATGCACCTAATGTATGGTGAGGCACATCTTCTGGCAGTCCCTGACTGAAGAAGATTTCAGACATCATTTATACCTGTTTCCAGGCGTAAATGTTAGTGAATTTGCTGGGCTGATGGCCTGGTCCCTGACACAGGATCTTATGTTTTTGTTTTGTTTTTTACGCCAAAAACCGCCATAGTGATGTTAGTAAATGACCCCCATTTTCTTCCAAATTTACAAGTTAAATTAGCTTTTTGGTAACAGCTGATTTATCTCCATATCATTTATGACATACCCACAGGATATGCCACCAATGCCTGATGGATGCTGGTCCCACCTCTGGTACCCCCATGTATTTCTAGAACAGGGGTCCTCCAATGACATCCTGGCCACTACCAGAATGTGGTGAACGGGAATTATGGAAAAAATGCAGCACAGCGATCTGCACAGTTTCCGTAACTTTCAACCAGTTATCTAAGAATGACAGAAACAGCGTTTCTATAAGGCTGGGTGCCTTTCTGTTTATACAGGTGGAGGCCTGGGTCTGGGGACTCTCATTGGAAATATAGAAAATGGCACAGAGTTTCAGCAGACACTTTATTAGTAAGTGCCAAATAATCATCTTACAGACACATTAGTCAACAATAACCAGAAAGTGGACAGCCCCTATAAAGAGGACCTGTCCCCTCTTCTGACATGCCTATTTTAATAGCTTTATGCATTCCCCATGTAATAACAATTCTGGAGCATCTATTCTTATGGCTCTATGTTGTGCCATTCCTTTATTATTTCTACTAGAAGTTATGAATGAATTGCTAGCAGTCTGCAGTAAGGGTACAGAGGGGCGGTAACCAGTTGGGGGTGTGTACCTGCACAGACTGAAAATGGCAGCACTGATTGGATAGAGTCAGTCTGTGCAGGTACACACCCCCAACTGGTTACCTCCCCTCTGTACCCTTACTGCAGACTGCTAGCAATTCATTCATAACTTCTAGTAGAAATAATAAAGGAATGGCACAACATACAGACATAAGAATAGATGCTCCAGAATTGTGATTATACGGGGAATGCATAAAACTATTAAAACAGGCATTTGAGGAGTGGTGACAGGTCCTCTTTAAGTTTGTTGCATTCTTACCGCAGTCCATAGACATCGTTGTCACATTAATATTCATTCACATGACCACATCAGAACATCACCATACGTCAGTAAAGTCACACCTCCTGTACACTAAGCAGTTCTTGATTAGTTAAAAGCTCTTATTTTCTGCCAACCTTCAAACCTCAGTAAACGCATAAGGAAGACATATGCCTTATTATACTTCATGATAGTTAATTGGCTAAAAGTTTTCTAACACGTGTGAACCTGAATATCTGCTATACTCTAACCTTTGATCCTCATCCTCTGATCTCATGGTCATTACAAATGTTCGCCAGAAAATAGAGAAACTGACAAATCTACAATAGTCAAGCGACCATACATTTCCACCCTGTATTACAGAACGCATTAATCTGTCACTAAGGTCTCTTTCCCACGAGTGATAAGGATTGTGTCAGGATCTGTTCAGGGAAAAACTCATGGCTTTGCAAGCAAGTTCAGGCCGTTTTTTCTGAGGTTGCGTTCAGTGTGTGCGGATTTTTCCATCCTTATTGCAAGCATTTTTAATACGCATGAGGGAAAAACTAAAGAATACTAATCTACATCACCTAGCAATCATCAGTGTTAGGGCTCATGCACACAAACGTATTTTCTTTCCGTGTCTGTTTTCTTGCAAACCGTATACGGAACCATTCATTTCAATGGGTCAGCAAAAAAACGGAAGGTACCCTGTATGCATTCAGTTTCCGTATGTCCGTTCCGCAAAAAAAATAGAACTTGTCCTATTATTGTCTGCATTACGGACAAGGATAGGACTGTTCTATTAGGGGCCAGCTGTTCCGTTCCGAAAAATACGGAATGCACATGGACATCATCCGTATTTTGTGCGGACCGCAAAATACATACGTCGTGTGCATGAGGCCTTAAATGTATTGCATCTGGATGGCTTCTGTTTTCCCCACAAGCTCCATTCACTTTTATGGAGCCAGGGCTTAGTGAAAAACACACAATATAGAACATGCTGTGATTTTTCCTGAACGCTCATGTGCACAGATCCATTGCAATGAATGGATCAGGGTTCAGTCTGGATGCAGTCCATTCACAACTCGCATCCGGATGGAAAACTCACTCATCTGAAAGAGGCCTAAGAATCCATGGTCTCATGGCTAGTCCTAATCAGAAAAGATATGTTTTAGGCCTCATGCACATGGCCGTACCGTGTTTTGCGGTCCGCAAATCACGGATCTGCAAAACGCAGATACTGGCCATGTGAGGCCCACAATAGATCAGTCCTACCTTGTCTTTGATATGGGCAAGAATAGGACATGATCTATACGAGTGTATTACTGTACAGCGTCGGTGGCACGAATCGCACAGCGTCATAGCAACCAATGACCTTGTGCACTCAGCAGGACGGGTTTTCACGGACCGTGGTCCACGTATGTGTGAATGAGGCCTAACAAGATCACAGCACACCAGAATCATTCACTAATAACCAAGTTCTTTCTTCACTTTAAAGCCTCTTTCAGACGAGCGGGTGTCACGCTCCGGACTCGCAGCGCAGCACCCTGCCTGACCATAATACTGTCAGTGTTATACAATACATTCCAGACCTCGCTGGTAGCAAAGGGGTTATCCAACCCCTATAATGACCCCCCCCCCCCCAATGCCCGGGCCCCTCGTATACATTATACTTACCTGCTCCCCAGCACCCGCGTTGCTCCGAATCTCTGAATGACTGCTGCTGCATCTCCCTGTCTCGCGGATCAAAACATCAGGCGACGGGGACGAGCCTCTCCCACATCTGCATCATAAATCAGTGTAGTAGTGCAGTCAGTTCAGCGAGATGAGGCCGACACACGGACCTTGTTTCCCGGGCAGATCCCGGTCTTGTGAATCGGCCCTTAATCACTGTGGTACCATCGGATGGCACAATTCATCATAAGAGGAAATGCCAAATTGTATTTTACCTAAGATTTTTAAATTTGCAGCAATGTAGCGTTGAAAAGTGAGACATGTTGTATGAGCGGTTATTTGTGAGGCTGTAGGATTTGGAGCCCTCCTCTACAGTCCTGTCCCTTTGGAGGGCAGGAATACTGCAACTTGCAGTACTGTGATTGCTGTTTAAGGCCACCTACTCAAGTTGCTGAACACGTGCGGTTTTTCTATGCCGATTTCCGTGTGGAAAAACCGCAGCACAGTACAGTACCAGCAAAGTGAATTGGGATCTTATGTGTGTTCACCTGCACTTGTGTACGGGCAGCCTAAGTGTACCTGCAGATATAGCGGATTTGCATGCAGAAAATCCACACTATATCAAATTTTTAGGCTACATGCACATGAACGTTGTTTGTTTCCGTGTCCGTTTTTTTTTTTTTTTGCGGATAGGATGCGAACCTATTCATTTCAATGGGTCCGCAAAAAATGCGAACAGTATACAGTGTGCTATCCGCATCAGTATGTCCGTTTCGTAGCCCCACAAAAAAATAGAACATGTCCTATTCTTGTCCGTTTTAGGCATTGTTACAATGGATCCGCATACGGAAGTTATTATTATTTTTTTTTTTTTGCGGACCGCAAAACACATACGGTCATGTACATGTAGCCTTATTAGCATTTTTGGGGGGGAGATTTATCAAGACAAGTGCTTTCTGCAGTAGCCTTGATTTCCCCTGCACTGCTGTCCATGCGCCTACACAAAAATCTGCAACAGTTCAGAGCTGCTGTCCATTTCAAAAAGCTGACATGCTGCAGATTTGAAAATTCACACAACAGGTCAATTTCTGTACACAACGTATACATGAGATCTGGCTAATCTCATTCACTTTGTTGACACTGTGTTAGGCACCTTTCACACGGGCGAGTATTCCGCGCGGGCGCAATGCGGGAGGTGAACGCATTGCACCCGCACTGAATCCGGACCCATTCATTTCTATGGGGCTGTGCACATGAGCTGTGATTTTCACGCATCACATGTGCGTTGCGTGAAAATCGCAGCATGCTATATATTGTGCGTTTTCCATGCAACGCAGGCCCCATAGAAGTGAATTGGGCTGCGTGAAAATCGCAAGCATCCGCAAGCAAGTGCGGATGCGGTGCGATTTTCACACACGGTTGCTAGGAGACGATCGGGATGGAGACCCGATCATTATTATTTTCCCTTATAACATGGTTATAAGGGAAAATAATAGCATTCTGAATACAGAATGCATAGTAAAACAGGGCTGGAGGGGTTAAAAAATAAAAAAATAAACTCACCTTAGTCCACTTGATCGCGCAACCGGCATCTCTTCTGTTTCCTTCTTTGCTGATTGCAGGAAAAGGACCTGTGGTGACGTCACTCCTGTCATCACATGATCCATCACATGATCTTTTACCATGGTGATGGATCATGTGATGGACCATGTGATGACCGGAGTGACGTCACCACAGGTCCTTTTCCTGCAATCAGCAAAGAAGGAGACAGAAGAGATGCCGGCTGCGCGATCAAGTGGACTAAGGTGTGTTTAATTATTATTATTATTTTTTTTAACCCCTCCAGCCCTATTTTACTATGCATTCTGTATTCAGAACCATGTTATAAGGGAAAATAATACAATCTACAGAACACCGATCCCAAGCCCGAACTTCTGTGAAGTTCGGGTTTGGGTACCAAACATGCGCGATTTTTCTCACGCGAGTGGAAAACGCATTACAATGTTTTGCACTCGCGCTGAAAAATCGTGCATGTTCCCGCAAAGCACCCGCACCTTTTCCCGCAACGCCCGTGTGAACTCAGCCTTACACCGTTTTTTCTGAACGACAATCCGCTTGGAAAAACAGACGTAATCCGCATGGTGTGCAGGTACCCTAAGGCTACATGCACACGTTCAGGATTCATGTGCAGAGCATCCGCACTGAAATCTGCAGGTGTTCGCAGGCAAATCTGTGCGGTCAATCCGCATCAATTGGTGCAGATTTGCGTGCGGATTTGGTGCGGTTTCAGTGCGGATTTTCCGCATGCGGATTTTACTAAGTGAATGAAGAAAATCCAGTCAGGAAAAATAAACCTGGACCGCAGGTCAAAATCCGCGCAGAAAAAATCTGCATCGTGTGTACTGAGAATTTCAAATTCTCATAGAATAAAATGTACATGACCTACAGTGCGGATTTTCCGCGCAGAAAATCCGCACGCAATCCTGATCGTGTGCATTTAGCCTAAGGGCTCATGAAAACAACCGTATGTATTTTGCAGTCTGCAAAAAACGGATGACGTCCGTGTGCATTCCGTATTTTGCAGAACAGCTGGCCCCTGATAGAACAGACATGTTCTATCTTTATGCGGAATGCACACGGAGTAACTTCCGTTTTTTTTGTGGACCCATTGAAATGAATGGTTCCGCATACGGTCTGCAAAAAAAACGGAAGGAAACATGGAAGGAAAGTATGTTCGTGTGCATGAGCCCTAAAGGTCAGGAACACTGACAGTCAATGAAAAGTCAACAGGGGAGTTTATTATTCCCTTTGCACCAGAATTCTGCCATAACAGAGCCACCCATTTTGTAACATGCCATTGTTGTGCAAGCATTTAGCAACTATTTGTGTTAAAGTGAGTGAAGCGGGCATGGCTAGCTATTCTATAAATGTGGACACCACATTTATCAGTTCCATTTTTTGAAAATATCGCAAAAAAGCGTGATTTATACTCCGTTAGAGGGGTGCTGTACAAAACTAGAGTAATCTTTATAGTAAAAAGTGTTATATTTAAAGATACACCAAATTTATCAAACTGGTATAAAGTAGAATTGGCTTAGTTGCCCATAGCATCCAATCAGATTCCACCTTTCATTTCTGACAGCTCCTTTGGAAAATGAAAGGTGGAATCTGATTGGCTGCTATGGGTAACTAATTCAGGTCTACTTTACACCAGTTTGATAAATGACCCAGGATGTTTTATAAATTTGATGCAAAATATGGTAGGGGAAAGGGTTTTCTGGGAGTGAAATACTGATGACCTACCTTCAGCATGGCTCACCAGCTTCAGATGAGTAACGGTCCGACTATCGACATTCCCGCCAATCGGCACATGGCCTCTGCCATTATTCAATGTACGGCACTGTGCTTGGTATGTTGTGAACAGGCCGGAGCCTGTTTGGTTTGGGTGCCCGGTGTCAGAACCCCACAGGTCAGATATTTGTGACCTATGCTGAGGATAGGTCATCAATATAGTACTCCTGGAAAACCCCATTTAAAAGACTTGCCTCGTGATAAATTGCCTCCAACAGATTGACCATCAGGCACAGTGTCATGGCTTGCATTATGAATGGCAGCCACCCCACAGGTGTGATCAAAGCCTTACTGGCGGTGTGAGAACCCTACAACTGTCACCGCCATGTGCTAGGGACATAGTGGGGTCTGCTGACGCGGGAGCATCTCTGCCGCTTCCCGGTTTTGTTTTTGGATGACGCAGTACCAATAATGGAGGTGCGGTATATCCTGTATATTCATCTGCTGTACTCAGAGATCACCAGAAACCTCCAGCACTCCAGCTGTTCTGCAGCTACAACTCCCAGATTCCTCCTTTTGCTTCTATGGGAGTTAGTGTGCATGCTGGGAGTTGTAGTTTCAGCTGGAGTCCCAAAGGTTGCTGATCCCTGTTGTAGATTCTTTGTTGTTCCTGCCATCCTCAGCTTATCAAATGGCAGTTTTCTTTTGGCTTTCTTGACCATGTCAGTTTGCTAGAGAAGAGATATAATCAGTTTTTTTTTCAGTTTGATATAAGCTCGTGGTTTGTCAGTATTTAAAGGAGAACTCCCAGAAGTGTTAGAAAAAATGGCTTATTGTTTATCTAAAAATCCACATAAAAAGTCTTATGTCCTTTCTTGACTGTCAGTGCTTGAAGCTACAGACCCCACGTCGGCAAAAGTTGCTTGACAATCATAAGGGTTCTGATATGGTTGGAAGGAATCGCCATAATACCACAATTGTGAGCAAAATTACAGGAATAGAGCTCTTGCGGCAGGCAGTTCCGTTGCCGGAACTGCCTGCCGGATCCGGAAATCCGGACGCAAACGGATGGCATTTGTCAGACGGATCCGGATGCGGATCCGTCTGACAAATGCATTGAAATACCGACTCCTTTTCTCCGGTGTCATCCGGAAAAACAGATCCGGTATTCATTTTTTGGGCATTTTTAAAGGTCTGTGCATGCGCAGCTTTTCCGTTCCGCGAAATACGGAACTCACACGGATGTCAACCGTATTTTTTGCGGTCCGCAAAATACATACGGTCGTGTGCAAGAGGCCTTAGAAAGTGTTTCCTGACGATTCCATAGGACTAAACAAGACCAGAAAACAGATGTCGTCATGAGGGCCTTCACCCTAAAAAGACTGTTTCACTTTTGGTTTTTGTTTCCTGAAACAGTAGTTTTACTGGGCCAAAAATCTGAAATGGTAGAATTTTTCTTTTTTACCTGTGGATGCAGGAATTGCTGCAAGTTTGTCGTGGATTTCACTCTATGCATGGTAAAGTATGAAATTTGCTACAGAAATGTGCAGCGGATTTACTTCTTATGCAAGTCTATGCAAATGCGCAGAGTTAAAGGGGTTGTCCGGGTTCAGTGCTGAACCCCCGACATCTCTCCATTTTCACCCCGGCTGCCCCCTGACTTGAGCATCGGAGCAGTTCATGCTCCGATGCTCTCCTTTGCCCTGCGCTAAATTGCACAGGGCAAAGGCATTTTTAGGAGTTCCGGTGAGGTACCGGGCTCTCTATGGGGCTGCCAGGAAGCCCAGTGACGTCACCGGCACTGATGGGCGGGATTTAGCTCTGCCCTAGCCAGTAAAAAGCCCGCCCCTCAGAGCCGGTGACGTCACCGAACACACTGCCGGGCAGAAGTTACCGCCCGGCAGTGTGTTATTGAAAACAAAAAATCCTGTGCCCTGTGCAATTTAGCGCAGGGCACGGGAGCGCATCGGAGCATGAGATGCTCTGATGCTAGCCTCAGGGGGGCTGTCTGGGTGAAAAAAAGGTATGTCCGGGTTCAGCTCTGAACCCGGACAACCCCTTTAACACACTTGGTGAGTTATGACATCTAGTTAACGCGTTATGACTCTACTGCATCTGTATAGCTTGACATGCTGCGGATTTCAGCTCTGCACTGCATGTCTATTTCTGCACGGATTCCACACAGATTTTTTTACGCAATGTGTGGATGAGACCTATTTAAATCTCATCCGCTGTGATGCGGCCATAAAACAGCATAGATTTTCTGCCTGCAATTCTGTGACACAGTGTATGGGCCCTGTGTGGACGACCCTTACTCTTTACTCTCCTGCTAGAGAGAAGTGTGACACTTACTGCTTCTCAGACTATGTTCAGACCACTGTTAAAGGCTATGTACACCTTTTGGGGGCAATTTAAATTATTGAATTGTACTCACTTTGAGCTAAAGATTTTTTTTTTTAAGTTGGTCTTTATTAAATATATGGCATCCTTTTTTCTGTACAGAGCTGAGATGCTGTACCAGCAGCCTATGGATTTTCTGTCTTTTCTGTCAGACCAGGAGCTGACGGACTCCCTATCTCTGCTCTCTAGCATTATAAACATTCATTATAGCTCAGTTCTTATCTTACTGATAAGATGGTGGATTACATAAGTGTTTCTGACCTCTTAGTAGTTTAGAGATAAGGTTTATTTAGATGACGGTCACAAAGTGAAAGTAAAAGTACCAGTCACACAGCTAGCAAACCAGTTAACCCTTTGTGACAGAACAGCTCAATATTTTTAAATATATAAAAAAATAATCCTACGAAGATGTACATAGCCTTTACAGTTTCTGTCCAGAGCCAGCAATGCATTTCCGTTAGACAGCAAGAATAGTGCAGCATGCAGCACTATTTTTTTAATCAATAATACAAAAAAATAGAATTGAACCCTGAGGAACACTATTATAATTCAAAGGAGACACTCAGGTGCCGTGATATTTGGTGTACGACAGATCCTATAGTGTTGTCACCGCCGATATGAGCAGCAGCTGCCATGCGTATGTCAGCTGATCCTTAACCCCTTTCCGACCAGCACCGTGCAGGACGTGACTTTCCGCCCAGCGTGCGAAGCAATGAAAAACTGGTCACCATGTCTGATCGCACAATGACCAGGCTAAGATGGCTGTTGTTCCGGACTGGCAGCCATTTAAGCTACGTTCCCAGGGAGGTTGTACCTCCTCCCTGCAGCTCCGATCTCTGCGATTTACCAGCCATTTGCATCTGCTTCGCTCTAAAAGCCAGTGAGGGGGCTGCTGGTGGGCTTTGATAGGGTGATTGGTGCTGCAACTGACAATACCAATCACCCCCCAAGGTTATTCAAGGGGACACCAGTGTTTGTCATCCCCTGTACGCGATGCGATTGGCGGGTATGCTGTACCAGCTGATCTCAGTACAAGAGTGGCAGAAAGATTAGCCAGAACCTCAATACATGCCACTATTTCAGTTGATAATGGTATTCTGTGAGGTTATGTGCCGCTCTGTGCTCTCTGCATGCTGTGACTTGTGTTTGATCTCAGGTTTTGGAGCAGCATTTTCTTTATTTTTTTTTCCATCTGTGCTCTTTTTTTTGCACAGTCTTTTTAGAAATAATAGTTAGGGGTTAGATAGATCTTTTCCGTGCAGGTTTTTTTTTTTGTGTGAAAAGTTAGTGGAGATACAGAGATTCTATATAGATAGCTTTATCTCTCTAAGTTTCAGGTAGTGTTAGATCTGATTTTTGCACGTATGCAATCATCGCTTGCAACCACTGAGTGCTGATCAGTACTGTACATTTCTGATCATATCTGTGCCGTATTTTTTTAATATTTACTGTATTTACTACTTTTTTTTTATTTACTAAATGTTTCTTAATTTTTTTACATTTTTTTTGTTACAAATTGTTGACTTTTTTTTCTTCTTCTACAGCCCCTTTATGTGTAGAATCATTACATACGCATCCCTGTAAATAAAAAAAAAATTAATACAAACTTTACACGTATTGAATCAAACACCCCAATAAAAATGTCCTGTTCATCCCAAAGAATGTATTTAGGTAAGGAGGCATACGTCATTATTGCCTGGTACAGATACGGCCAGCAAAAGAGAAGATGATGCCACATTCCTCTGCTTCTCCTCATCATCTATTGATGAGAGACCCTCAAGACTGCACTGCAGCTGAGGAAGCCCCCTACAGTGATCCCATAAGATCCCGACCCTCAGAGGATTATCAGTCTCAAATTCCAGAGTTTGTGGGCAGCTTAGAAATCCAGGTTGACACTGTTAGCGATACAGAAATTGATTTCAAAATCTTTTTCTCTGAGGACTTTTATGGTGGCCTAAATTATATGCTTAGCAATTTATTGCTGATGTGGACCCCACAAAGCCAGAATTTAGACAGTATTGGAGAACAGGTGTTTTGTACCACACTCCAATTTACAGTAGGGCCATGGTCCAGAATCAATTCTAGCAGATTCTCAAAATACTTGCATTACAATGATAAAGCACAGTGCCCACCCCAAAATAACCCAAGATTTGACTGTCTTTTTAAAATTAGGCCAGCCTTCGACCACTTTAGCAGCAAGTTTGCTAAAAAAAAAAAAAAATTGTCTGTGTAGATGAGTCACTTATACATTTTAAAGTCAGGGTAAAATTCTGCCAATACCTGCCCAGCAAGAGGACAAGGTATAGCATTAAAATTTATAAACTGTGTGAGAGTACCTCTGGGTAAACCCATAGGTTCCGGGTTTATGAAGAAAAGGACACCGGGATTCAACCCCTAGAATGCCCCTGTTCTAGGACTAAGTGGGGAAAATAGTGTGGGACTTAGCGCATCCACTGCTGGATCAGGGTTACCACCTCTATGTGGCTAACTATTACACAGCATAGCACTCTTTAATAGTGATGTACGAACATCAGCCGGAACGGTTCACGAACGCGATCAAATGTTCGCGAACCGCAAATTCGCGGTGGGCCCCATTCACTTTAATGGCTGGCAAACCTGAAAAACCTTCAACTCATATTTGCAGCCACCAAATACTTAGTAGAAGTGTACAAATAGTCCCACAACATGGACAGGGACATACTAGAGGGGGTCAATGACAAAAATTCCAACAAAAAATATGTATCTTAATCAGGGGACCTTTTTATGCGTCTTAAAGGGAAATTCTCTGAAATGTGCCCTGTTGGAGCCTAGAAATTTTTTATTTTAGGCCACAGGAGTACGGGTCTTAAAAATTAGGCATTCACCTGACATAAAAGAAATTCTGATTATGTGGCTCGAGGTACATTATGCAGTCAATGGATAAAAATTTTACTATAGGCCCCAAACATTAGGCATTCACCGGACAGAAAAGATCAAGTGATTATGTGGCCGGAGGTAGATTACACGGTCAATGGATATCAATTTTACTGCAGGCCAGTACAAATACATATGTTTAAAATAACTAAATATAAAATTGTATTAAAAACATGGCTAATGAAATCCCCCCCTCTTGGAAAAAACCCTAATGATAATAGTTGAAATTCGATCACACGTGGTCGTCACTGGTGTTGAATTCCTCCAAGGCCCCAACTATTAGGCATTCACCATACAGAAAAGAACAAGTAGGTATGTGGCTGGAGGTAGATTACACGGTCATTGGATATCAATTTTACAGCAGCAAAACCTCAAACAAATGCTGCACTATATAGAAAGTATATAATTGGTATATAACACCCCTGCGTCAATCTGTTTTTTTGGGGGAGCAACTAGTATTTCACACCAATAGAAATTATTTGTTCCAATAGCGTTTGTCACTATCTGTAGCTGAGCTAACGCATTCTTATAAAAAAAATACCAAATTTACCCAAAATTTTGAAAAATTAGCAAATTTCCAAGTTTCAATTTCTTTTTTTCTATAATACATAGTAATGCCTCTAAAACTAGTTATTAATTTACATTCCCCATATGTCTACTTCATGTTTGGATCATTTTGGGAATGCATTTTATTTTTGGGGGATGTTACAAGGCTTAGAAGTTTAGAAGCAAATCTTGAAATTTTCCAAAACCCACTTTTTAAGGACCAGTTCAGGTCTGAAGTCACTTTATGAGGCTTACATAATAGAAACCACCCAAAAATGACCCCATTTTAGAAACTACACCCCTCAAGGTATTCAAAACTAATTTTATAAACTTTGTTAACCCTTTAGGTGTTTCACAAGAGTTATTGGCAAATGGAGATGAAATTTCAGAATTTCAGTTTTTGGGCAAATTTTCCATTTTAATCCATTTTTTCCAGTAACAAAGCAAGGGTTAACAGCCAAACAAAACTCAATATTTATTGCCCTGATTCTGTAGTTTATAGAAACACCCCATATGTGGTCGTAAACCCCTAGAGTAGAAACTCCAAAAAAGTGACCCCATTTTGGAAAATACGGGATAAGGTGGCAGTTTTGTTGGGACTATTTTTAGGGTACATATGATTTTTGCTCTATATTACATTTTGTGAGGCAAGGTTACATAAAATTTTAATTCTGAAATTTCATCTCCATTTGCCAATAACTCTTGTGGAACACCTAAAGGGTTAACAAAGTTAGTAAAATCAGTTTTGAATACCTTGAGTGGTGTAGTTTCTTAGATGGGGGTCACTTTTATTGAGTTTCTACTCTAGGGGTGCATCAGGGGAGCTGAAAAAAAACGTGTCAAAAAAAACATCCAGCAAAATCTGCCTTCCAAAAACCATATGACGCTCCTTTCCTTGTGCGCCCTGCCGTTTGGCCATACAGCATTTTACAACCACATATGGGGTGTTTCTGTAAACTACAGAATCAGGGCAATAACTATAGAGTTTTGTTTGACTGTTAAAGAGGACCTTTCACTTGTATAAACTATGTGAACTCCTTCTCCTAGGCTGTAGCGCTGGCCAATCGCAGCGCACAGCTCACAGCCTGGGAGAAAAAAACCTCCCAGGCTGTGAGCTGTGCGCCGCGATTGGCCAGCGCTGCAGCCTAGGAGAAGGAGACGCCCACAGGACAAGGGAAGACCCGCCTACTATAACTTAAGCAGCAAAGGTACCGGAGCCTATAACGGGAGAACGGAGCGGCGCCCGGGGATAATAGTAAGTGCAGTGAGATCCCCGGGCGCCGCTCTATATGGCAGCATACTCAGTTCACATAGTTTATACAAGTGAAAGGTCCTCTTTAACCCTTGCTTTGTTAACGGAAAAAATGGATTAAAATGGAAAATTTTTACACCGTTTTTTTTCATCCTCGTCCTCACTGGGGCTCTCGGAATCGGAGACAAGCAGGCCATAGGGGAGTGTGTTTGTGTGTGTGTGTGTGTGTGTGTGTGTGTGTAAAACTTTATTTAGTGTGTGTGGGGGAGCGGGTGTTCACGTTCACTTATACCCTACCCTAACCCAGTGGTGGGGTGGGCGATGCGCTAACAGTGGCTCGACACTAAGGACTCGGACATCATGCATACCTGTACGCCCTGTGTCCGTAAGAGGTTAAAAGGACTTTTGCGGCCCTATTAGCTAGCGTTTGGTGTCCCTAACAGTCTGTCCCTGCTCCACACAGCAACCTCTCCCTACACTGGCAAAAGACTGAATGTAAAATGGCGGCCAGATCAGGTTTATTTATAAGGTAGGGGTTATGTCCATGTGCTGAAACGTCTGTACCACCTGATGGATGTGTCATGGGTCAAAGTTCTTTACAATGTAAAAGAATATGGCACCGGCAGACATCACCATATGTTCGCCTTTTTCGGCGAACCGCGAACGAGAAAAGTTTGCCGCGAAATGACCGCCGGGTGAACCGCAAGGCCATCTCTACTCTTTAAGCCCCTAAAGCAAGTCCAGAGGAACTGTAGCTTGTGGCACGGTACGCAATAAACAGAGGGGCATCCCTAGGTCACCGATTGGGCAACCACTCAAAGTGTGAAAGCAGGGCTCTGTGTAACGAGAACATGTTGTTGGTTAAGTGCAAAAACAAGAGGGATGTTCTTGTACTGACCACCATTATTGGGAACAGCAGCTCCCCTGCCCCTCTACGAGTTACCACTACCGCCAAGACAGACTGCTTCATAGAATATAATAGATACATAGTAGCGGTTGATTTGGTGCTCACTAAACCACTTGAAAAATTCCTTTGGGGATGTAATTTCCAAAATGGGGTCACTTTTTGGGGGTTCCACTGTAGGGGTACCTTAGGGTCTCCTCAGGTGCAACGAAAATCATTCCAAAATCTGCCCTCTAAAAACTATATGGCGCTCCTTTCCTTCCGAACCCTGCGGTGTGCCCATACAGAAGTTTACAATCACATATAGAATGTTTTGGTAAACTGCAGAATTAGGGTAATAAATATTGTGGTTTGTTTTGCTGTTAACCCATGTGGTGTTACAGGAAAAATTAATTAAAATGGAATATCTGCAAAAAATTTACTTTTTAAATTTCCCTTCTTTTTTGCTTTAATTCCAGTAGAACACCTAAAGGGTTAATCAGGTTTCTAAAGAGAGTTTAAAATAATTTGAGGAGTGTGGTTTCTAAAAGGGGGTCATTTATGGGGGCTTTCTATTATGTAAGACCTTCAAAGTCACTTCATAACTGAACTGGTCATAAAAAAATTGGGTTTTGTAAAAAAAAATTCAAATTGTTACTAAATTTCTAAGCCTTCTAATGTCCTAAAAAATAAAGTGACATTTACAAAATGATGCAAACATAAAGTGGACTAATACCTATTTTATGAGGTATAACTATTAGTCTTAAAAGCAGAAAAATTCTGATTTATAAACTTTCCCAAATTTTCTGTAAAGTTTGTATTTTTAAAAAAAAATAGGGGTGACATATTGACCCAAACGTATCTGTAATAAAGTACAAGATGTCACATATTCTCAGAATGGCTTTGATAAGTAAAAGCATTCCAAAGTTATTACCACATAAAATGATAGTCCTGGTCAGGAAGGTGAAAACTGGCAGTGTCTTGAAGGGCATGCACATGGCAGTATTTTTGTCACTATTTTGTATCAATGTTTGTAAGGCTAAACCAGGAGTGGAGTAAAATAAAAGAAAGACATAGTATCTGTCCGTAAAAGTGGTTGTCCACTCCTTAACTTATTATTGATGGCCTATCCTCAGGCTACCTCATCAATATCTGATCTGTGGGGTGGGTCTAACACCCTGCACTTGCGCACCCTACAGGAGTCTTATAATGCATGGACAGTTGCCATAATTCATTGTGGTGCCAACGCAAAATCTTTACCTTACAGGAGCAACTTTTTTTTTTTTTCAGGTGGTTCTGGAGTGGAGTCGAGATCAGTATCATGTTTTGTTCGATACTTACCGGGACAACATTGGTGGGAAGTCATTTCAGAACAGGTAATGTGCTAACATCAGTTAAAGTTGCGAAATGAAAAAATTATCTTCAGGAAACTGGTTAAATACGTGTAAGCCACAGGGTTTGCATAATCTAGACAGGACGAATGTGAATGAAGGGCATCCGCGGTTTTATTTGAATAGTATGCCTCAGATTCCATACCTGGCTATATGAAAACCTTACTGAAACCCCTGACTGAGTGCAACCAAAGCCTAGTTTTCTATAATGGTCAAATTTTAACAGACGTGCAGCGTGTTCACAGGAATAACATCTAGTCAAAATCTAGTACTATACATTCGCATAGTCCAATGAGCAGTCCCCCCTTACCTGAGTACTGATAAGGATGTGTGGGTATGTGGGATCAAAGAGTTCACCCTTTGCCCGTATGCCCACCGTTTGCGGACCCATTCACTTGAATGTGTCCTCGATCCGCAACATTCAGTCCGCACTGCAAAAAAATAGGCACGGACCGAAATTCCATGGATGCACTCCGTAGTACTTCTGTGGGCTTCCGCATCGTGCCTCCCATTCAAGAGTTTGCGGGCCGCACACTTTAATGTGCATGAGCCCTAACTGAAGAAAAACGGATTCCAGCATCCAGAAAATACATTTTCAGGCTTTATTAGGATATTCCAATAAAATCGATCAAAGTTCAACCATACAGCCTGGGTGTTTCAGGCACACATGGATTCCTTAGTCATATCATGCGTGATATATATATATATACAGTATGTAGTCACAGGCATCCACACGCTGGGGCTCCAAGGCCATTCAGTGGAGTAGAAAATTGTCACAAATAAATGAGAAAATGCTCCCTCCTCTTTCTGCATCTGGTCCATTTTCTGGTCGATATCTGCATGGAGATCTCATGTACTGTAGTGTGCTACCCTTGTATCTCCTGAAGCTGTTGAGTTCATGCTAATGCCAGGAAGAAGATTGTCCAGGGTTTGAAAAACAAGGCTGTTTTATTCCAAAAACAGCACCACACCTGTCCCAAGGTTGGCTGCGGTATGGAGATGAGCTGCAATGCTAGTCACAACTCATGGTCAGAGGTGGAGCTGTTTTTGGAAGAAAGCAGACTTGTTTCTAATCCTGGACAACTTCTTTAACAGGAACCTGTCACCATAAACATGCAGTCCAGTCTGCAAGAGAGCTGGAGGAGCTGAGCAGACTGATATATAATACTTGTGTTTTATATACGGTATTTAAGTCCCTGCTTTTTCTATTCTTAGGAGTCTACTCAGTGACTGACGGCAATCTCTGTATGCACATGCAGAGGAATGGATCAGGGAATGCTATCAATAGAAAAAGCAGGGATTTAATGTATAAAGCATAATTAATATTTTCCCATAAAACTATATATCACATTGCTCAGCTCCTCCTGCTCTATAACATGCCGCCTGCAGATTGCACTGCATTTTTTCTGCTCACCCATGATCGCTGCGCTGTTATCAGAGATACAGAATTTCTGACCGATTTTTTTCTTCTTCCTTTGTGTGGCCCTCATACAGGCTATGTCTCCCCATGCCCATTGATGTAGTGTATACCTGGGTTAATGGTACTGACCCAGAGCTTGTAAAGCAGCTACGGGATGTTCGAGAGCAAATGGAAGAAGAGCAAAGGGCTTTGAGGTAGGTTTGTCTTTTAGCCTCGTTTTTTTTAACTTTCTAAATAGATATATCATTTAGGATCTCATAATATCTTCTGGTCTATTCTGGTGCATTAATGTAGACTTTATTTCTACTTAGGGAACTTATTGGAAATAACAGAACAGAGCCAACAAGGAAAGGGTAAGTATGTCCGGTTTGTACTGTGATTTGCACTTTGAAATCTATTTAACCTCTAAATGGTTAAAGTAATGTGTACCTAAACATACTGCATTTTAAATCCTGATGGAGTACACAGTAATGCAGTATACACATCAGTTCATCCACATGGTGTTCCACAATAACCTACCGTACCTGACACATGACCCCATCTTGATAACATAAGCATTGGTACTGATAATATGAGGTTTGCTGGATAGGCTTTCATTGTTGAGCTCATGCCACAGGACTGCTCACCCATCTAGCTGTGTCTTCAGGCACCACATTTAAAGAAGCGTGCAGGGGAGCATAGACATGGAGCTAAACTTATAAGGGTTGTCCTGGAGTTAAAAAAAAAAGGAGAAAAATGTTAGCAGTAAATGTAATTAAAGGGAACCCGTCATCAACTTTATGCTGCCCATACTAAAGGCAGCATAAAGTAGAGACCGGTGAGTTGATTTAAGCGGTCTGTCATTTAAAAGTAAGCGGTTGCCGAGAACCAACATCATAATCATTGCAGACTGGGCCTGGAAAAGAGTCCCGGCCACCTGAGAAGAGTCATGGTTATTTATGAAGTCCTGCTCTCCTGCCCACCTGCTGATGACTGACAGTCTTCTACCTAGTTTTCTCCCTTTCTCTCTAGCAGAGAACTGCCAATCATCAGCAGATGGGTGAGATTGCAGGAGATTATGAATAACTATGACTCTTCTCAGGGAGATTTGACTCTTTTCTAGGCCCTGTGCTACAATGATTATGATGCTGGTTCTCAGCAACCAGTTACTTTTAGCTCATCAGTGACACACCGCTGAAATCAGCATTACTGTCACTACTTTATACTGCCCTCAGTGAGGTCAGCATAAAGTTGATGACGGGTTCCCTTTAAATAAATACTTAGCACCCACCTCTTAATTGGAACCTGTCACCATGAAGATGCAGAGTATTCTTCCAGCAGCATCCTCTAGAGCAGGAGGAGATGAGCAGGTTGATATATCGTTTAGGAGAAAAGATTCAGTAAAACATGTATTCCAGTCATTTAAATTCCTGCTCATTCTAGGATTTGAAGTCAAAGAGGTGGTCCTATCAGTGACTGACAGCCTTCCCTCTATGACTGTGTATATAGAGATAGCTGTCAATCGCTGATAGCGCTGTCTCCTTAAATTAAAATCCCAGAATGAGCAGGAATTTAAATGTATAAATTATGTTATACTGAATATTTTCCCATAAAACTATATAACAATCTGCTCAGCTCCTCCTGCTTTATAACCTATTGGATGCGACAGTTTCCCAAGGATGATCAGTTATAGTTTAGACAAAGCATCCACCACCAATATTACTACATTTATGAATTTTCTCTTAATGTGCCTCCTCCTATAGAGGTGTTAAATTGGTGAGTTTATCAGGCACAGCAGGGTTAATTTGTCATCTGGTGCAAACCATGGTAAAGAGCTGAATACAGTGGCTTTGCATATGACTTAAATCCTTAAAGAGAATCTGGGACCAGGAAATCCAGGCAGTATGCTATAGAGCAGGAGGAGCTGAGCAGATTCATATATGTTGTCAGGATATACTAACAGTGCAGCCTCAATTCCTATAACCAGTTCAGCTCGGCTACATAGCATAAGTGCCGTTTAAAATTGCTCACTCCCTAAACACCTGCATGTCTTGTAGTTCTAGTGACAAGAACCTGGAGTGTCTTCTTACACACTGTATCCGTGTCCCAATGATTGTGCTAGACCCAGCCATTCCTGCCAACACCACGATGAAGGACTTGCAGTCCAGCATGCCTTTCTTTCATGGAGCTATATCATTATTTCATGTTGCAAAACCTAAGAACCCGTCTACCAATGTCACAGTAATTGTCTTTGAAACTCAACAAGAAGGTAAGTATTTTATTGAAGGAACTTTCCATTTCAGCCTAGTATACATTAGGCTATGTCATATATTTCCAGTCTCTTTCACAAGCCTGTGCCTCCTGACAGGTACATTCTGTGTCATTTCTTCTTTTGTCAGTTTGTTACGTAATGTCCCACTTCATTTCAGTTCTTCTTTTCAGAAACTGCTGTTAACAATTGGTTTAATGTATGGGATATGTGGATCAAAATGTAATTGTACTTAAAAGGGTTGTCCATTATATTATTTTTGTAAAGGCTGGGAGTGCTTTAAAAGAATAAAATAACTAATACTCATCGGTGCAGGACACCTCTGCGGCCCCAGTCCTCTCCAATCTATTTTACTGCCAAGCGGCTGTTCACGTGCCTTCTAAGGCTACTTTCACACTAGCGTTTCTATTTTCAGTTATTGAGATCCATCATAGGGTCTCAATACCGGAGAAAAACGCTTCAGTTTCGTCCCCATTCATTGTCAATGGGGACAAAACGTAACTGAACAGAACGGAGTCCTGGGAGCATTGGATATTTTATTATATTAATGCACTCCTAACCTTTATAAGAAAGCTTTACAATATTGGAAAACCCCTTTTAAAATGTTTACACTTTCACTAGGCAAACAGTTGAGTTACTATCTTAAAGGGGTTTTTCTTGGTGTAAAATATTGATGACCTATCCCCCAGGCACGGCTGACAGGTGAGTGCTGCGGCCCTTTCCTATGCCAGTGATGTCTTATTCATCGGTCACATTCAAGTGATTTACTAATCCTGTAGATGGTGTAAACTTAGGCTTTCTAGACCTGCAGCAGATTTATCACAGGCGTTCAGGCTGGATGATAAATGTGGTGCAGGGATAGACACTTTTCACTGACTCTATACCAACTATTGGTTGGCTTACTTTCAGACAGAATTTTACCCCAGAATTGTGGCACAAGCTTGGAGCAAAATGTTACATTTTAGGCCACTTTCAATTCGTGAAGTCCTGCCCTTTCCTGCTAATCCCAACCTTTTATGAACAAGCTGGAAAAAGTTGTAGAAACTCTAGTTGTGACAATTTTTGAGCCACTTTTTAGAGTACTTTCACACTAGAGTTATTCTTTTCCAGTATTGAAATCCGGTAAAGGGTCTCAATACCGGAAGAAAAACGCTTCAGTTTTGTCCCAATGCATTCTGAATGGAAAGCAATCCGTTCAGTATGCATCAGGATGTCTTCCGTTCCGTCCCTTGTACGGTATTTTTTCCGGCCAAAATTCCGGAACACTACGGCACTTACCGGATCTGGATTGAAATGTATTAATGCCGGATCCGGTAGCAAGTGTTTCGGAAATTACTGCATCGCCGAATCCAGTTTTCCAGTCTGAGAATGCGCAGTTCTTTCTAGCTTTGAAAAAATTCAATACCGGATCCTTTATTCCGGATGATACTGGAAAGACGGATCCGGTATTTCAATGAATAACTCTAACGGATCCGGAAAAAAAAGATATCCATTTGCATATGGATTTCTGGATCCGGCAGGCAGTTCCGGATTCTGACAACGCTAGTGTTAAAGTAACCTTAGACAGACAATTACTATATCTGGGCCGTTTTCCGTATCCCATTGCTCCAGGCTGGCAAGCCTTTTATTGTGGCATAGAGTTTATAGCTGATTACTCCCTCCGTTCATTTCAACAATATATTTCTTTTTTTTTCTTTCTAGCGGAAACTGCACAAGTGAATGCACTGTTTGAATTCATAAAGGAAACGATATGGCGAGCTTATATGGTAGGTTTATTCCACATGATGATAGCGGAGTTATTTTATTGCTGCCACTACACGTTAATTCGCGAGCAATAGTTCTTGGCCAACAGTTATTCCCTCCAACTCCATAAACGTGTTTCACAGACTGTGCGTGTTTTTTCAGTGGCGGGTAGGGAGTGACTTATCTCCAGCAAGTGATTGAGCATGTAGAAATCTAGTATGCCCGATCCGTCTTTCCTCAGGCAGCTTTCTCCAGAACGGGTCTGAGGACTTCACACATGATCTGACATTTGTAAGTCATAAACAACACACCAGCATCTTTTGGGGACACAGATTCCCTTTAAAGACTATGGACATTTTTTTGAGAACATTTTTTTTTTTAATTATTGCATTTATTTTGGGCATCGGTTTATCTCCCTGGAGGACAGAAGGCGTGAGTGTGTTGAAATCCAACATGCCTTAAAGGCAGATTCTATGGGGGACATCCCTATACATATTAAATGGTCAGCCAAGTTTGGACAGAACTTAACTGTACATGGCTAACATTCAAGGAGACGTTCTTTTTGGTTGTATTTTAGATCTTTAACTATCTTTAGTGCATCTTTGAACATCATCTCCTTTGAGTAATTTGGCAGTTGAGAATAAAAGAGGCTGATAACATTTTCTGACGTGTCTCATTGATATGTCAGACGATAAAAGACTCAGTGTTTAAAGAGGACCTCTCACCGATCCTGACATTGTGAACTAAGTATCACGACATATACAGTGGCGCCCAGGGATCTCACTGCACTTACTATTATCCCTGGGCGCCGCTCCGTTCTCCCGTTATGTCCTCTGGTATGTTCGGGGACTTGGTTATAGTAGGCGGAGACTTAGGGGACTTGGTTATAGTAGGCGGAGTCTGCCCTTGTTCTGCTGGGCGGCTCCTTATCCTAGGCTGTAGCGATGGCCAATCGCAGCGCAGAGCTCACAGCCTGGGAGGTTTTTCCTCCCAGGCTGTGAGCTCTGCGATGCAATTGGCCAGCGCTACAGCCTAGGAGAAGGAGACGCCCAGCAGAACAAGGGCAGACTCCGCCTACTATAAAAAAGTCCCCGAACATACCGGAGGACATAACGGGAGAACGGAGCGGCGCCCAGGGATAATAGTAATTGCAGTGAGATCCCTGGACGCCGCTGTATATGTCGTGATACTTAGTTCACAATGTCAGGATCTTTAACAATACAATGCATCCATTTGAATTATGAGGCAAACGAGAGGTAAAGACTTTGTGCTAATGCTGTATAAACCGTCCTATATAAATATGAGGCTTTCATTTTCTGAGTTGATATCTTGCTTCCTTCATACAGACCACTGACAAAGATTCTCCAGGGTTAGTTCTCATGCAGGACTTGGTTTTCCTTAGTGGATTTTCATCAACATTCAAGGACACAAACCAACTAAAAGCAAAACTGCCAGAGAGTCTGTCTTCTAAGATTAAACGGGTAAGGAAACTATTCATGTATTCTGTGGCTATGTTGCTATTCAAGCCACTTAACAATGCCAAGAAGTTCTGTGGTTTAGAAATACATTTTAATGAGTTCTTTGTCCTTTTAACTCCTGCAGGCTTATCTTTTGTAAGCCTGTCTTCTACATGGGATCCTGTATATTTCAGAAAAACCAGGAGATACATTTACAGCCAGAGTCTCGGAGATTGATCTTTGCATAGAAAACTCAAATGTTTTTACCACCCAGAAACAGCCTGGATTGTAGCAGTCCAGCCAACTTCTCAGAGAAATTACCCTCGACATACAACCATAGGTGAAATTGTGTCTCTGGATTCTAAGGCCCCTTTCACACGGGCGAAAATTTCGCTCAGGTGCAATGCGTGAGGTGAACGCATTGCCCCCGCACTGAATCCGGACCTATTCACTTCAATAGGGCTGTGCACATGATTGGTGATTTTCACGCATCACTTGTGCGTTGCGTGAAAATTGCAGCATGTTCTATATTCAGCGATTTTCACGCAACGTAGGCCCCTTAGAAATGAATGGGGATGCGTGAAAATCGCAAGCATCCGCAAGCAAGTGCGGATGCGGTGCGATTTTCACGCATGGTTGCTAGGAGATGATGTTAGTAAATTGATTAAAGTCAATTTAATGTATTATTTTCCCCAATAACATGGTTATAAGGGAAAATAATAGCATTCTTAATACAGAATGCTTAGTAAAATGTGCCTTGAGAGGTTAAAAAAGAAAAAAAAATGAACTCGCCTCATCCACTTATTCGCGCAGCCGGCATCGTCTTCTTTCTTCTTCTTTCAGGACCTGCCAAAGGACCTTTGATGATGTAATCGCGCTCACCGCGTGGCAGGTCCTGCTTCTATCTTCATTCAGCCGGACCTGCGCTGACGTCAACGCGCTCACCACGTCATCAAAGGTCTTTTTGCAGATCCTGAAAGAAGAAGAAAGAAGACGATGCCGGCTGCGCGAATAAGTGGATGAGGCGAATTCATTTTTTAAATTTTTTAACCTCTCAAGGCACATTTTATAACCATGTTATAAGGGAAAATAATACAATCTACAGAACACCTAACCCAAACCTGAACTTCTGTGAAGAAGTCCGGGTTTGGGTACCACAACGCGCGTGCAAAACGCATTGCACTCGCGCGTAAAGAAAACTGAGCAACGCAATCGCAGTCAAAACTGACTGAAATTGCATACGCACTCACACGGTTTTCCCTGATCGCAGACGCAACGCATCCGGACCTTATCAGGACACGCTCGTCTGCAAGGGGCCTAATATCCCTAATTTCCATAGGACCTGTGTTTCCACATACCATTCTTCGAATTTTGTGTATGATCTTTTAGGGTCTCATGGGACCTGTAGTTCCACACACTTCCCAAGTCCTAGTCCACGCTGTTATCTGACTGGGCTCTTTTTAAAATAAATTAGACATGGTGCAACACCACAACATTCAATGCGCTTTAAAAGGGTTTTCTGAGACTTTAATACTGATGACCTACTGTGGATTGGTCATCAGTATCTGATCGGTGGGGGTCCACCATTCGGGACCCCCGCGATCAGCTGTTTAAAAAGGCACAAGCGTTCCTGTGAGCACCGCTGCATTCTCCTTGTTCATGAAGCACAGATCTGTACATTGTACAGCGGCTGTGCTTGGTGTCGCAGCTCAGCCTCATTCACTTCTATGGGGCTGAGCTGCATATAGGCCACGTGACCGATGAATGTGACGTCACAGGGCCTTGAAAAAGCTAGAGAAGGCAGTGGTCCTACTGCAAGTGCCTTCTCAGACAGCTGATCGGTGGGGGTCCCGGGTATTGGACCCTCACTGATCAGATACTGATGAGCTATCCTGAGGATAGCTCATCAGTATTTAAAAGGGTTGTTTCACTTCAGCAAATAGAATTTATTATGTAGAGGACGTTAATAAAAGGCACTTACTAATGTATTGTGATTCTCCATATTGCCTCCTTTGGCTGGATTCATTTTTCCATCACGTTATACACTGCTCGTTTCCATGGTTGTAACCACCCTTCAACCCATCAGTGGTGGTCGTGCTTGCACACTATAGGAAAAAGAACTAGCCTTTGTGCGCTCCCACGGTCCCAGCCACCAAATAGGCCCGCGCTTCTTCCTATAATGTGCAAGCACGGCCACCGCTGCTGGATTGTAGGGTGGTCGTAACCATGAAAACGAGCAGTGTATACTGTGATTAAATTAATCCAGCCAGCAAAGGAAGCAATATGGAGAATCACAATATATTAGTAAGTGCCTTGTATTCACTTTCTCTATGTGATAAATGTAATTTGCTAGAAAACCCCTTTAATATTAGACTGACATACTAAAAGAATATAATCACATATCAAAGAAACACATCAAGCTTGGTTTTGCCTGTTTTTGAGCTGTAAAAACTTTCTGTATGTGTTATTCAGCATATTGGACAGTGCTGTTTGTAGGGCCTCCAGTTGGAAGAAATAAGTGTTTGGTTTATTCATCTATGCATTCAACAGTCATAACTGCCATAGCCTTTTTATCTTCCTGTCGACATAGCTATATGAGAACTTATTTATTCGAGAAATGTTTTAGGGTGAGGCTGTGAAAAAACAACGCAGTTCTGGTGTTATGCAGTAAAAATAACATGTTATCTTAATTTTGCGGATCAGTATGATACAAAATTTTATATGGTTTTGATATCTTCTATTACTTTTAAAATATTAAAAAGCTCTTTTTTTTTTTTTTTTTTTTTGCTTTAGCACCATATCCTATAACTTTTATATTTTTCTACTGACGTAGCTGTGTAAGGGCTCATTTTTGCTGGTTGATTTCTAGTTTTTATTGTTACCATTTTGGGATTCATGTGACCTTTTTGATAATTTTTTTATTACATTTTTTGGGCAGGTGAGGCGACCAAAAAGCAACATTTCTCGTATTAGGATTTTTTATTTTTTTTTGCAACATTAACCGGGCGGGTTAAATAATGGGATAATTTAAAGGGGTTGTCTCACTTCAGTAAGTGGTGTTTATCATGTAGAGAAAGGTAATACAAGGCACTTACTAATGTATTGTTATTACCCATATTGCTTCCTTTGGTGGCTGGATTCATTTTTCCATCACATCATATACTGCTCATTTCCATGGTTACAGACCCTTCCACCAGTGGTGGTCGTGCTTGCACACTATAGGAGAAAGCGTCAGCCGCTCTGGTGGCCGGGACCATGGGAGCGCACATAGGCTGGTGCTTTTTCCTATATTGTGCAAGTACGACCACCACTGATGGATTGCAGGGTGGTCTGTAACCATGGAAACGAGCAGTGTATAATGTGATGGAAAAATGAATCCAGCCACCAAAGGAAGCAATATGGGTAATAACAATACATTAGTAAGTGGCTTGTATTAACTTTCTCTACATGCTAAATGCCACTTACTGAAATAAGACAACCCCTTTAATAGATTGCCCAGATCAGCTCATTACATCACAACTTGCATTCTGTGTCCTGTTCTTTAGCCTATGCTTCATTGCATTAAAGGCTATGTACACTTTCATAGGCTTTTTTTATGATTGCATGTTACTCATTTTTGGCTAAAAATATATTTTTCAGTTGGTCTTCATTAAGAATATTAAGCTGTTCTGTCACAAAGGAGTAACTGTTTTTCTAACTGTGTGACTGGTACTTCAACTTTCACTTTGTGTTGGTCATCTAATAACCCTCATCTCTAAATTACTAAGAGGTCATGAACTAGGGTTGCCACCCGTACGGGAATGACCCGGACAGTCCGGGTTTGTAATCCTGTGCCCGGGTACAAGCCTTTCTCAGACCCAGGCACAGGATTTAAACTGCAGACTTGCACACCTGACAGCTGGCGGTGAGCGGCGTCGTCGGGTGTCAGTCAGCGGCGGCGGCCGACGAGGTGTCAGCAGTGGGGACGGTCAGCTGTCACTGCGGGCGATCAGCTGTGATGCTAGCGCAGGGCGGCGCTGTCTTCAGACACTCCCTCCCTCCTTTAAATGTTTTCTTTTACTATTGTTCCTCCTTGTGTTTCCTTTTACCCTACTGTCCTGTCTGCTTGGCCCGTTCCTCAGTTACAGCTTGCGCCCCACAGCTGGACCCACTTCCGGCCTGTGGAACGCAACTTCCGGTCCCGTGTTCGGGTTTGGCTTGAAGAAAAGGTGGCAACCCTATCATGAACACTTATTTAAGCCACATTCATATCGGTAAGATAAGGACTGAGCTATAATGAATGTTTATAAGGGCAGTGAGCAGAGATAAGGAGTCTGTCTGCTCCTGGTCCGACGGAAAAAACAGAATATCCAAAGGGCGCCATGTTTTTAATAAAGACCAATTAAAAAAAAATATTTTTGGCTCCAAATGAGTACAATGAAATAATAATAAAAAAAAATTGCCCCCAAAGGTGTACATAGCCTTTAATTCAAACACAATGGTGCATATTTAGCAAAAATTGTGTAAAGGAAAACTGGCTTAGGCTACTTTCACACTGGCGTTTCTGGGTCCGCTTGTGAGATCCGTTTCAGGGCTCTCACAAGCGGCCCAAAACGGATCAGTTCATCCCCAATGCATTCTGAATGGCAGTTTCGCTGCGTTTGGTTTCCGTTCCGCTTTTGAGGCGGACACTAAAACGCTGCTTGCAGCGTTTTGGTGTCCGCCTGACGATGCGGAGCCAAACTGATCCGTCCTGACTTACTGTAAGTCAATGGGGACGGATCCGTTTTTACTGACACAATATGGTGCAATTATAAACGGATCCGTCCCCCATTGAACGTCAGGACAGATCCGCTTTGACTTAATAATAAGAATAATGCAAACGGATCCGTTCTGAACGGATACAAGCGTTTGCATTATTGGTGCGGATCCGTCTGTGCAGATACAAGATGGATCCGCACCGAATGCAGGTGTGAAAGTAGCCTAAATTGCTCATAGCAACCAATCAGGTCCCATCTCAGGAACTTTTAAAAATGATAGGTGGAATCTGATTGGTTGCTAAGCCAGTTCTCCTTTACACCATTTTTAATAAATCTCCCTCACCGATACATTTTTGCTCAATGTAAGTCCTGTCATAACTGTTTAATTGGGTTCAAATCTGGACTTTGACTTGAGTTTTGTTTTGTCCTTTGGATTATTGTCTGTGTATCCCATTTTTACCTTTAGGCTGTGTTCTTATATGTTCTGTGAACTCTGGTAGTCTGTTCTGGTAGAGGAAAAGACTACTGGAATTCACTGTATCCATCGTATATGCCGGTTTTCAGACTACATGCGTTTTTTTGTCCGGCTGAAATCCGACATATATGCCAGAGAGTGGCCTGCTAGAATTTAAACCAGAGTAGCCTCATCCAGTTTCTTAGGTACAAATCTGCTGACAGATGCCCTTTAGGGAATAGTGAGGCTGAGTTATCAGCATTGTCGAAACCCTTTGTTGCTTGTTACTTTTCATTCTGGTTAATCTTTCCTTTTCAATGATTCTTTTAATACTTAGGAATGGAAAAGTTTTAATGAAATCTGGGTATAGATTATACATTTATTTTTATTTTTAATAGAATATACTACAGGGAGTGCAGAATTATTAGGCAAGTTGTATTTTTGAGGATTAATTTTATTATTGAACAACAACCATGTTCTCAATGAACCCAAAAAACTCATTAATATCAAAGCTGAATATTTTTGGAAGTAGTTTTTAGTTTGTTTTTAGTTTTAGCTATTTTAGGGGGATATCTGTGTGTGCAGGTGACTATTACTGTGCATAATTATTAGGCAACTTAACAAAAAACAAATATATACCCATTTCAATTATTTATTTTTACCAGTGAAACCAATATAACATCTCAACATTCACAAATATACATTTCTGACATTCAAAAACAAAACAAAAACAAATCAGTGACCAATATAGCCACCTTTCTTTGCAAGGACACTCAAAAGCCTGCCATCCATGGATTCTGTCAGTGTTTTGATCTGTTCACCATCAACATTGCGTGCAGCAGCAACCACAGCCTCCCAGACACTGTTCAGAGAGGTGTACTGTTTTCCCTCCTTGTAAATCTCACATTTGATGATGGACCACAGGTTCTCAATGGGGTTCAGATCAGGTGAACAAGGAGGCCATGTCATTAGATTTTCTTCTTTTATACCCTTTCTTTCCAGCCACGCTGTGGAGTACTTGGACGCGTGTGATGGAGCATTGTCCTGCATGAAAATCATGTTTTTCTTGAAGGATGCAGACTTCTTCCTGTACCACTGCTTGAAGAAGGTGTCTTCCAGAAACTGGCAGTAGGACTGGGAGTTGAGCTTGACTCCATCCTCAACCCGAAAAGGCCCCATAAGCTCATCTTTGATGATACCAGCCCAAACCAGTACTCCACCTCCACCTTGCTGGCGTCTGAGTCAGACTGGAGCTCTCTGCCCTTTACCAATCCAGCCACGGGCCCATCCATCTGGCCCATCAAGACTCACTCTCATTTCATCAGTCCATAAAACCTTAGAAAAATCAGTCTTGAGATATTTCTTGGCCCAGTCTTGACGTTTCAGCTTGTGTGTCTTGTTCAGTGGTGGTCATCTTTCAGCCTTTCTTACCTTGGCCATGTCTCTGAGTATTGCACACCTTGTGCTTTTGGGCACTCCAGTGATGTTGCAGCTCTGAAATATGGCCAAACTGGTGGCAAGTGGCATTTTGGCAGCTGCACGCTTGACTTTTCTCAGTTCATGGGCAGTTATTTTGCGCCTTGGTTTTTCCACACGCTTCTTGCGACCCTGTTGACTATTTTGAATGAAACGCTTGATTGTTCAATGATCACGCTTCAGAAGCTTTGCAATTTTAAGAGTGCTGCATCCCTCTGCAAGATATCTCACTATTTTTGACTTTTCTGAGCCTGTCAAGTCCTTCTTTTGACCCATTTTGCCAAAGGAAAGGAAGTTGCCTGATAATTATGCACACCTAATATAGGGTGTTGATGTCATTAGGCCACACCCCTTCTCATTACAGAGATGCACATCACCTAATATGCTTAATTGGTAGTAGGCTTTCGAGCCTATACAGCTTGGAGTAAGGCTCAATTCACACCTGAGCGTTTTACAGCGCGTTCCTACGCGCTGTAAAACGCTCAACAAGGAGAAACCAATGCTTCCCTATGGGAATGGTTCTCACCTGGGCGTTTTACAGCGCGTACGATCGCGCTGTAAAACGCCCGACGCTCACACAAGTTCTGTAGCGTTTTTTTGGGCGCTTGTCGCGCGTTCCCGTACTATAGACTTTCGGGAACGCGCGACACTGTGTGCACGCTTGTCTCTGTATGCGCGCTTGTAAACGTCCGTACAATCGCGCATACAGAGCGCTCCTTTCAGAACGCTCAGGTGTGAATTGAGCCTAAGACAACATGCACAAAGAGGATGATGTGGTCAAAATACTAATTTGCCTAATAATTCTGCGCGCAGTGTATAGTTTGCTTTTGTATATGGGCAAAGTTGAGTTGGTCAAGGGATTGAATTCGGGATTGACCACAGAGCATACCATGCCTATTCATTTTATTTATGTGATCCAAAAAAACCTCACTGTTTTTGCATTGTACATTGACTAGGACTGTGTACTATATTGTCAAAACTATACGTTTTTGTGTTCTGGGAAATATGTGCATTTGTGATGGGCGCTTTACTTTTGTGCTCTTCAAGCACTAGGTGGAGCCCTTTACTCTACAATATCTGTAGCTTTTGATGTTACAGACACATGCAGAACAGGATCTCCAAGTGACAAGTGCAGAAGATTACAAAAAAATGACGACTGAAATGTCTATCCGCATAGTACAGAAATATCCTGCCTCATGTCTAATCTTCAGACATCCATTCTGTCCAGAACACAGGGTCCATGTTCTGCCAGTCATCGGGGTTATGTGGGATATACTGCAGGGTGCAGCATCAACGTTCTTCACAGCTATGCCGACACATGGTAGAAACTTTACAGCTCTCTATCCTTTGGAGTAGAGTAATACAGGGTGCTGTGCCCTTCTCTGTACGTCTGTGGTCTGTTTGAAGATTGATGACATTTGCATTCTATTTTTGGATATAACGAGTATAGTTTATACAATTTAGGCTTTTTTTTTTTAAAGTTTAGTTATTTTTATGCCCATAACTGACACTTTGTTTTGTATTATACATACAGTGCCTTGTAAAAGCATTCACCCCCTTTACTTTTTTCGTATTTTGTTACATTACAGCTTTAAATTCAATGTTTTGTTAATCTGAATTTTATGTGATGGATCAGAACATAATAGTCTAAGTTGGTGAAGTGAAATGAGAAAAATATATAAATAAAACTATTGTTTAGAAATAGAAAACATAAAGTTGGCATGTGCGTATGTATTCACCCCCTTTGTGAGAGAGCCCATAAAAAGCTCTGGTGCAACCAATTACCTTCAGAAGTCACATAATTAGTGAAATGATGTCCACCTGTGTGCAATCTAAGTGTCACATGATCCGTCATTACATATACACACCTTTTTTGAAAGGCCCCAGAGGCTGCAACACCTAAGCAAGAGGCATCACTAACCAAACACTGCCATGAAGACCAAGGAACTCTCCAAACAAGTAAGGGACAATGTTGTTGTGAAGTACAAGTCAGGTTTAGGTTATAAAAAAAAATATCCAAATCATTGATGATGCCCAGGAGCACCATCTAATCTATCATAACCTAATGGGAAGAACATGGCACTAGAGTTGTTGCGATACCAAATTTTTGATTCGGTTTCGATACCATGAAAAAGTATTGCGATACTCGATACCATTCGATACCACGCGAAAAAAATAAACAAAAAAAGCCACGTGCATTCCTCATTTTTAAAAATGGCGAATCGCGCAGTTTTTATTTTATTTTTTCTGTTCCGGCATTCACCACCTAGATTTTTTTTTTATATTTTAATAGTTTGGACTTTTCTGACGTGGCGATGTAATATGTTTATTTATATATTTTATATGTGAAATTGGGAAAAGGGGGGTGATTTATACTTCATATTTTAGTGTTTTTTTTTTTTTCACTTTTTATTTAATAACTATTTCCCCCCTTAGGGGCTAGAACCTGGGATCTTTCATCCCTTTTCCTATTCACCCTGATAGATCTCTATCAGGGTGAATAGGACTCCACACTGTCCCTGCTGCTCTGTGCTTTGTGCACACAGCATCAGGGATGTTACCATGGCAACCAGGGCTTCTGTAGCGTCCTGGCTGCCATGGTAACCGATCGGAGCCCCAGGCTTACACAGCTGGGGCTCCGATCAGAAGCTGCCACTGCACCACCAATGAGGGGGAGTGGAGAGGTCCCTGTGGCCACTGCCACCAATGATTTTAATACTGGAGGGTTGAGAGGGGCCGGCGCACTGTGCCACCAATGATTTTAATGGGATGGGGGGATTGAGGGGGAGGGGGTGCACTGCACCACCAATGATTTTACCCCTTTATACAGGAGGCGGGTACTAGCAGATCAGCGGCAGTTAACTGCCGCTGATCGCAGCTCCCTGTCAGGGGCAGGGTGCCGGCAATGCGATTCTGCTGCCGGCACCCGCCTCCTGTATGTGTTAAAGACTGACTACTGTATATGAGTCCAGACTTTCACTATTAGGCCACACAGAGCGGCGCCCAGCGATGTCTCAGCACTCACCATTTAGTCCTGGGCGCCGCTCCGTTCGCCCGCAGTGCCCCATTACTGTCTCCTCTCCTGCTCCACATGCTGCTGATTACTATCGGAGCGATGGGAGGAGACATCAGCTTCACTAGTGGGCGTTCCTTCTCCCTGGCTGTAGCGCTGTCCAATCGCAGCGCAGAGAAAAGGAACGCCCACTAGTGAAGCTGATGTCTCCTCCCATCGCTCCGATAGTAATCCTATCATTGGTGGCGCAGTGCGCCCGCCCCTCCTCCGCCCCTCCTCCGCCCCTCTCTTCTCATTGCCGCCCCTCCTCCACCCCCTCTCTTCTCATTGCCGCCCCTCCTCCGCCCCTCTCTTCTCATTGGTGGCAGCGGCAGCAGCACAGGGGGAGGGAGGACAGCTTCCTTCTCCCCGTGCTGCTGAGAGAGAACATGAGCGCGCCGATAGCAGCGCGCTCATGTTCAGAGATACTAGACTGCGCAGAAGCGCAGCCCAGTATCGAAAAAACGGAAATCCCGGTATCGTATCGATACCGGGACAAAAGTATCGATTGGGTATCGAAATTTCGATACCCGCAACAACCCTACATGGCACAACAGCAAAACTGCCAAGAGACAGCCGCCCACCGAAACTCGCGGACCGGGCAAGGAGGGCATTAATCAGAGAGGCAGCACAGAGACCTAAGGTAACCCTGGAGGAGCTGCAGAGTTCCACAGCAGAGACTGGAGAATCTGTACATAGGACGACAATAAGCCATACGCTCCATAGAGTTGGGCTTTATGGCAGAGTGGCCAGAAGAAAGCCATTACTTTCAGCAAAAAACAAAAAGGCACGTTGTGAGTTTGTGGAAAGGCATGTGGGAGACTCCCAAAATGTATGGAGGAAGGTGCTCTGGTCTGATGAGACTAAAATTGAACTTTTCGGCCATCAAAGAAAACGCTATTTCTGGCGCAAACCCAACACATCACATCACCCAAAAAACACCATCCCCACAGTGAAACATGGTGGTGGCAGCATCATGCTGTGGGGATGTTTTTCAGCAGCCGGGACTGGGAAACTGGTCAGAGTTGAGGGAAACATGGACAGGGATATTCTTCAGCAAAGCCTGTACCACTCTGTGTGTGATTTGAGGCTAGGACGGAGGTTCACCTTCCAGCAGGACAATGCCCCCAAACACACTGATAAAGCAACACTTGAGTGGTTTAAGGGGAAACATGTAAATGTGTTGGAATGGCCTAGTCAAAGCCCAGATCTCAATCCAATAGAAAATCTGTGGTCAGACTTAAAGATTGCTGTTCACAAGCGCAAACCATCAAATTGGAAGGAGCTGGAGCAGTTTTGCAAGGAGGAATGGGCAAAAATCCCAGTGGTAAGATGTGGCAACTGCTCATAGAGACTTATCCAAAGCGACTTGGAGCTGCGATTGCCACAAAGGTGGCTCTACAAAGTATTGACTTTAGGGGGTGAATAGTTATGCACATTGACCTTTTCTGTTATTTTGTCCTATTTGTTGTTTGCTTCACAATAAAAAAAAAAAAAAAAAGATCTTCAAAGTTGTAGGCATGTTCTGTAAATTAAATGATGCAAATCCTCAAACAATCAATGTTAATTCCAGGATGTTAGGCACTAAAATACGAAAAATGTCAAGTGGGGGGGGGGGGGGGGGGTGAATACTTTTGCAAGGCACTGTAATTCTTGTGGTTTATGACATTGCCGTACTGTTGCTGCGCTCTGATACTTTTTTAAACAGTCATGACATTTACAGACAGTAATCTGCTGCCTTGGCATTTTAGTGGATGGGCTTCTAAAGATTTCACTCTCTGAAAAGACCCTTGCAGTAAGGGAAAAACAGTAAAGGGGGGTTTACACTGGACAATGGAGCGGCCGATTGTCGAGAAGCGTTCCGTCCCAACGGTCGGCTGCTTGTTCAGTGAAGGAGACTGCTGAATTTGCATGCATCGACCTTCTTCACAGTATGAGGACTGAGGACAAGGGTCCCCATACAGAATCATTTTTTTCTGGGCAGCAGGTCACTGTTTAGACAGCACGATGATTGGTGGTGCCTGCATGAACGACAGGTTCACCCGATGAACGAGTGTTTTGCTTGTTCATCGGGTGATTGGTGGCACACTTAGATGGCCAGATTATCGGTAACGAGCGTGCAAAAGAATGGTCGTACCCAATAATCTGGACGATTATTGGTTCATCGAAATCCACCTTTACTTATGAAGAGTCATGTGGACAGTCCTGGTCTCTTGCTTGCTTGATGCCCTACAGGATTCATTATTACAAGTCATCTAAACTGAGGTTAAAAGATATAATACTTATGTCTTCTCACATAGACACCCATACGCTGGTGCATAATTGCATGTGAAACCGCTTTAAAGGGGTTGTGCAGCACTAGTATATTGATGACCTATTCCCAGGATAGGTCATAAATGTCAGATTGTTCTAGTGACATACAGTTTCAAAGGTGTGGATCGATGAGGGTCACAATGCTGAGAGACCCCCACCGGTCGCTAAAACAAGGGAATATAAACTTTTCTTTCATTGCTGGAATAGAAAGTTCATAAGCCCAGCTTAGTCTGTCTTCAGCGGCAAGGGGTAACCCTCAGCTTTTAGATTCATAGCTATCAGCATGAGATGGGAACCATGCAGTAGCTGTGAAAGATAAAAATTAGGATGATCCGCTGCTCTATCTGTGTGTTTTGCAGACATTTCTCCCAGAATAGTTGAGTATTAACATGAAATGCAATCTCTTCACGTCAAGTCTTTGCCTGTCCAGTTGCTCTTCCTGGATAGCGGAAGCATCTGTGCCAGATAACGGGAATATTACACCACGGTCAGCTGCCTCCCCGCGTATTGTCTGCTGGGCTGTTTTTAGAAGGCCTTTGGATGCTTCTTTTCCCTGCCCTACTGCAAAATGACAAAATCTCACAGTGTCAAATGACAGTCATGCTGCTTCTCTTTTTAAAACTATTTTTCTAAATAGTTCAAAAACTTCTTGACTTTTGATAAAAACCTGATCGACTAACAACAGTCAAATGTGTATAGCCTTTTAGAGAATGTGTACAATTTGCACCAATGGATGAATAATAAGGCTATGTTCACACAGTGGAACAATAATCTGCATCTCCCACCAAAATCTGTGTGAAATCCACCCCTCATTGTTTTGAATGGGTATTTATATGACCGAGTTGAATAGGGCTAGTGCAGACTCCATGGCGGTTTGTAAAAAAAACTTTGATTAAAGGGAATCTGTCTCCATGATATTGGACTATTTTCTGTAGTAATACATGAATAGTACAGCACATAAGGGGTTCAGATCACAAATCTTTATTTTCGCGCTGTCCCTCATACCCCCACTGTCGGCTCTCAAAGCTGTGCTTTTTGGCATAGAGAAGTTACAAATCCACCAGACCTGTGACTTTTCAATGCATTAACGACTTTTCTAGTTGCAATCTAGATTTTATGCCGCCCTCACCAAGCGTACTAACAGGGGGAGGGGTGAGGGCATTGCAAAGGTGGGGCCATCGGACCCAGTTTATTCAGTCTTATTTATGCCACAGCTGCTGTAAATTTCATTCATTCCAGGTGATGGAGAGCCGAAGGAGGCAGGTAGGTTATCAGGGCTGTCCGGACCGCTGTGCCACGCTAACATAATGGAGAGGACTCCTTTGCTTAGCAGTCCTGATCATGTATTTCAGCACAGCTTTGAGCAATTGACTGATGGCAAGGGAACAGGGGGAAGTGGGAAAATAAAAAAAATGGAGGTACCATGCCAATAAAATATAAAGTAAAGTAATTGTAAAGCCCCTTTAAGACCTCTCTGAGATATTTTTGTTTGCCATTAAACCTCTTAGTTTTTATTCAGAAACCTGTTTTGTGTTCCATTTCTGTTTTCTGTGGGGGTTTTTCACTGCGCTATTCCATCCAGCAAAAAAATAGTGTTTTTTTTGTTTTGTTTTTTAAATGCATCCAAATGGATCCATCATAAAAATTGATATTAGTTTGCATCATTTTTTGGAACATACCCAGTTTCTCTATAAACTGATTCTATGCCTGAAACAAAAAAACATATGAGGTCATTTTTCCAACTGGTGTAAAGTAGAACTGGCTTAGTTGCCCTCAGCAACCAATCAGATTCCACCTTTTATTTTTCACAGCTCCTTTTGGTTTCCATGGGCAACTAAGCCAGTTCTACTTTACACCAGTTTGATAAATGACCCCAATGGTGTGAATGAAAGCATCAGCTTTAGGGTCCATTCACACATCTGTGTGTGTTTTGCGAATCCGCAAAACACGGACACCGGCAATGTGCGTTCCGCATTTTGCGGACCGCACATCGCTGGCACTTAATAGAAAATGACACAAATGCAATAGCACTCTGCAACCAGCACTTCGCCCTGCCTCCATGCTGGATGTTGAATGAGGCATTGGTGTACATTTTGGCCAAAGCGTAATAAGCCACTCACCACGTCAAGGTCGCCTCTATGAGTGGTCCCTAACACTAGTTCCTACCTGTTTATGGGCCATGACAGCCACACAAAGTCCAGGGAGCGCAGGCACACTCTGCTTTTAACCCAGTCCGGTGCCATTACAGCTTTCATCGGATCCAGGGATGCAAGTACCAACATGCATGCTGAGCCCACTATATACTTCTCCTGGAGCCAAATGGCTACTGGTAGGCCCTGTAGAAGTAGACTCAGTTTTATACTGACTTTAAAAACAGCCTCCAGGGCAGATTAACTGGTCAGGTGTGCATGACTGCATGGAGATCGCCACGCCTCCAATATATACTACAAAGAAAAAATGTGGGGGATACAGTCAGCACAACCCTGTATGCAGGTGCACATCGCTATGGCCCTGTAGAAGTAGACTCAGTTTTATACTGACTTTAAAACCAGCCTCCAGGGCAGATTAACTGGTCAGGTGTGCATGACTGCATGGAGATCGCCACGCCTCCAATATATACTACAAAGAAAAAATGTGGGGGATACAGTCAGCACAACCCTATATGCAGGTGCACATCGCTATGGCGAAATACATATACAAAGAAAAAGACACAAATGCAATAGCACTCTGCAACCAGCATTCCGCCCTGCCTCTATGGTGGATGTTGAATGAGGCATTGGTGTACATTTTGGCCAAAGCGTAATAAGCCACTCACCACGTCAAGGTCTCCTCTATGAGTGGTCCCTAACACTAGTTCCTACCTGTTTATGGGCCATGACAGCCACACAAAGTCCAGGGAGCGCAGGCACAGCATGAACACCAGTTAATCTGCCCTGGAGGCTGGTTTTAAAGTCAGTATAAAACTGAGTCTGCTTATATAGCACCTACCAGTAGCCATTTGGCTCCAGGAGAAGTATATAGTGGGCTCAGCATGCATGTTGGTACTTGCATCCCTGGATCCGATGAAAGCTGTAATGGCACCGGACGGGGTTAAAAGCAGAGTGTGCCTGGCGTTCATGCTGTGCCTGCGCTCCCTGGACTTTGTGTGGCTGTCATGGCCCATAAACAGGTAGGAACTAGTGTTAGGGACCACTCATAGAGGCGACCTTGACGTGGTGAGTGGCTTATTACGCTTTGGCCAAAATGTGCACCAATGCCTCATTCAACATCCAGCATGGAGGCAGGGCGGAGTGCTGGTTGCAGAGTGCTATTGCATTTGTGTCTTTTTCTTTGTATATGTATTTCGCCATAGCGATGTGCACCTGCATAAAGGGTTGTGCTGACTGTATCCCCCACATTTGTACTTAATAGAAAATGCCTAATCTTGTCCGCAATTGCGGACAAGAATAGGACATGTTCTATTTTTTTCGGGAACGGAATTGCGGACCCGTAAGTGCAGATCCGCAATTCCGGATACGGGCAGCACATAGTGCAGCCCCATAGAAATGAATGGGTCCGCAATTACATTCCGCAAAATGAGGAACAGAATTGCGGTCGTGTGAATGGAGCCTTATGCATCTCAGTATGTGGACATGCACGGACAGACATTGATGGTGTATAATTCTGATCAGGTATTCACAGATGTAGAGGACATAGTAACATAAGGGACACTTGGATACATTTATCTTCACTATACGTTCTCTTGCAAATATGAAGAGTTGGTCACCATGACAGTTGAAACTTTTCTTGAATGTCTTGAGTAATTTCACACTATTTTTAATTGTCCTCAGATACATCTATACTCGGAAGCAAGTGTCGCACTTTTGCAGCTGAACAACCCCAAAGATTTCCAAGAACTCAACATACAAGCAAAGAAGAATATGACTATAGAAGGGAAAGAGGTGACATTGAGTCCGGCTTACTTGCTCTGGGATCTTAGTGCAGTTAGCCAGGTATGCCATGCATCCTCTTCCTTGTGTTTCCTGGCTGGGTATTTATAAGTCTACCTTTCTGAATTCTAAGAAAAAGTATTTGTTAATTGACAACTACCTCAAATGTAATTGGGGCTTAAAGGTCATGGCTCATTTTTCACGTCTGGGAAAGCCATACCTCTCAACAGTCATCCAGCTGGTGGTTGAAGATAAAGAAACACAACATAACTTGAACGCTTTGCTAAGCCCGACTGAAATATTCATAAATAGGGGGTCATATGAGCACTCAGCAAGTCATTTACCATATAGAAACTGCATGAGGCTTCCGAAATTGACAGCCCATGAGCTCAGGATATAAGACCGCAGCAAAGAATACAGTCAGATAACATTCACTTTATTCTGTGGTGGCCACGCAATAAGTCCATTTATGAGGAAGCTTTTTACATGAGTACATCTCTGGAACTACTGTCCTATGGTTAGGTCTATATCTTGGATAAATGTGACTGATTTACTTAATCAGGTTAAGGCTGCATTCACACGTCCGTGGTGTGCTGCGGACCCGCAAATTGCGGGTCCGCAACACACCAGCCCGGCACCCCCATAGAAATGCCTATTCTTGTCCGCAAGCTGCGGACAAGAATAGGACATGCTCTATCTTTTTGCGGAGCTGCGGACCCAAAGATCGGGGCCGCGCACCGCAAATGCGGATGCGGACAGCACACTGTGTGCTGTCCGCATCCATTCCGTCCCCATAGAGAATGAATGGGTCCGCACCCGTTCCGCAAAATTGTGGAACGGATGCGGACCCATTTTGCAGACGTGTGAATGGAGCCTAAAGAGGACCCATCAGAAAAGAGTTACAGCACGGTGGCTTGCTGGTTAGTACTGGTGCCTGGCAGGGCTGGGGTCCTGGGTTCGAATCTGACCAAGGACAACATCTGCATGGAGTTTGTATGTTCTCCCCGTGTTTGCATGGGTTTCTTCTGGGTTCTTCGGTTTCCTCCCATACTCCACTCCACATACTGATAGGGAACCTAGGTTGACGCTAATATCTGTAAAACGCTGTGGAATATGTTGGCGCTATATAAGTGCATAAAATAAATAAATAATAATGAAGCTATGAGACTTTTCTCTAATGCAGGGATGTTCCTGGTTTGTAGCTGTTGGTAGCAAAAGTGGTCCAAAGAAGGTCAACTGGTGACAGGGTCATGGGCAGCAAATGCTTAATGGGGACATAGGGAGTGAAGGCTACTCCCACTGGTCTGATCTTGAAGAAGAGTGGCTGTAGCACAAATTGCTGAAAACGTCATGCCATTTATTATAGAAAAGTGTCTGAGCATCATATAAGGCTGTGTAGCTATAGATTTGTCAGAATGTCCATGCTGACCTCTTTCCATAGCTGAAGGCACCTGCAATAGGCATTTCAGCATCAAAACCCAACTATGCAGCATGGCCTGGTCTAATCAATCAGATTTTATTTTACATTATTTGGTGTCTGCATTGCTCAGCTGGGGAAGAGGGGTGGGTGTTACTTTGACACTTATCGCCTAACTAAACAGCGTTGCAGACCAAGTACACATCTTCATTGGAATTGTGGTCCCTAATATCAGTGGTCCCTTTTAGCAGGATAATATTGTTCAGGATAAAAAATATAAGGTGTTGACTTGGCCTCCAAATTCCCCAGATCTCAATCCAGTTGAGAAAAAAAGTCTGATCAATGGAAGCTCCATTTTGATACTTACAGGATTTGAAGGATCTGCTGTTAACGTCTTGGTGTCAGATACCACAGGACAGCTTCAGAGGTCTTGTGGAGTCCATGCTTTGATGGGTCAGAGCTGTCTTAGCTGCACAATGGGGTTAGAGCTGTTATGGCTGATTGCCATGTACATGCTGCTAGCATTATGTGAAATAAAGGTATTGTATAAAAGCCCTTAGTTGTCCTATAGAATGTCTACCATTTTTGTAAAAGTATAATATAATAGGGTTAGGGATAAATATAATAATGCTATGCTCACAACAAATAGCTAATTATATGGAACTGGTTGAATGTTGTCAAATCGGGATAAAGTGGAAGTTTGGGTTCGTCGGGTCCGAACTTAATTTTATTATTTTCCGTTATAACTTGGTTATAGCGGAAAATAATAGCATTCTTAAGACATAATGCAAAAGAATTTGGCAATTTAGGGGTTAAAAAAACAACTCATCCACTTGAACGCGTTGCTGCAGTGTCTTCTATCTTGTTTCAGCAGGACCTGCAAAAGGACCTGCCGTGACGTCATTGCAGGTCCTGCTGAAAGAAGATAGAAGACACTGCGGCAGTGAGATCAAGCGGACAAGGTGATTTATTTTATTTTTTTTACCCCTAAATTGCCTCTTTTGCATACTCCTTTACATTCTGTCTTAAAAATGCTATTATTTTCCGCTATAATCATGTTATAATGGAAAATAATAAAATGACCCACGACTTCAGTGAAAAAGTCCGGTTTCGGGTCCAGGTACCCGAACTCGCAAAGTTCGGTACAAATTCGAACTTTGCAGTTAGGGTTCACTCATCCTTATTGTCAAACATTTGTATCTATATTTATATACATGTATATTCATATATGTGTATGTATATACTGTATAAATATATTACTGTTTTAGGAGGGTTATTAGTTAACATTGCATGAAAACACATTTTCAAGATTTTCATTTAGAAGTTTTTTTTAACTCCCATTGTTTTGAGTTGTTGATAGCCATACAACCAAGGCTATCTTTTTGGTGAAAATGAGGGCTAAGACCCTCTAATTCTGAAGATCATGGAGTTGAAGCTGCTGGAAGCCTTGACTTTGTGGTTGTTCACTTCTGTGGACTTTTTCTGCAGACTCCCCATTGTGGCAGTAATCATACTTGCCTGTGTTCCATGGTTCTTTACTCCTCAAGCACCGCAGGTCTCCCCACATCAACATTTGGTTTGACACAGGTCACGTGGCTGCAGCAGCTGACATGTTACTGCTGAGACCGTTCATTGGCTGCAACTACCACGTGACCTGTGTTAAATTGGACGTTGACACAGGAAGACCCAAGACCTGCGGCACCTAAGAGAGAGCGATGGAACAGCAGGGATCATGCAAATATAATTCCCACTGCAGATCTGGCCATGCTGAGGGTCCCTTTAATATTCCAGACATTTCATATATGTTATAACACACCTATAAGAAGACACTTGTGCTTTGATTTTTACTTATCTACGTTACATTTGACTTTTTGTATGCTGGATATATATGTACAGTATGCGTAAGACTATCCATGAGATGACTGTTACCTGACATAATGGTTAAAGAGTAGAAAGGTATCTAGATACCCTCAGGAATGGCTTTTCTGTGCCTTTTATAATGTCAAAGGCAAATATCTTTAACATGAAATAAATGTTGAAGTCTTCGTACTGTATATTTACTAAGCATCTCACTCCAGCACACGAGCCGGTAATCTAGATATATTTATCTTGGTAAGACTGTTTCGCTCCTTATTAGGTACAGTGGGTGCAGTGCCCTGGTACCCAGCCCATTTTCCCATTACTACCATGTGCATAGATGCTTCACATGTCTCTGACTTTATTTTTCTGTATACTTTTCCGCCAGTAATTCTCTTTTAGCCTATGGCTTTAACAGTGTGAATGTGACAACCATGTGTCTTCAGACTTGAAACATAATGAGCACTGAATGACAGAGTAGACTGAGATGACGTATGCGTGGAACTTTACGACATACCAGAACTCCAGCAGTGAAATCTCCCAGCCTAAAACATGTCTGTATGGTTTTATGGCTGTTTTGACTATTGGGGTTAATAAAAAAATGTATAATTCTGGTTCTGTATTACAAGGACCCATTAATTTAGCTATTGCAGCATTCAGACAATACAGATAGCATAAATATCTATGTACCGTATTTTTTGCCCTATAAGACGCACCGCCCAATAAGACTCACCTAGGTTTTAGTGGAGAACAATAGAAAAAAGAATTTTTCATTAGACCTCAGGTCAGACCCCCAATCAGACCCCCATTGTTAAGATCCCAATAAGACCTCAGCTCAGACCCCAATGTGAATGACCCCCAACCAGACCTCAGATAAGAACCCCATGCCTCTCATCAGCCCCCATAGGCCTCCTCTCATATCAGCCCCTATAGGCCTCTCACATCAGCCCCCATGCCACAGACCATTTAAAATAGAGTCACAGAGTGCCCTCACGCTGTGCGCAGCCACAGCACAGTCGACAGCCGAGGACCACGAAGCGGTGAGTACAAAGCCTTCACCACTTCCCGATCCCCTGGTACTAATGAGCGCTTCCATAATGGAAGAAATCATTAGTATTCGCCCCATAAGACGCTGGGGCATTTTTCCCCCACTTTTGGGGGGGAAAATGCGTCTTATGGGGCAAAAAATAAGTTATCTTTCAGTATCTATATGTATCTTTTTTGCTTTTTTTCCATGATTTTGGTGGCATTAAAGGGGTTATCCCACAAATTTTTAAATCTTTTTGAAACCGTTTACGCAATTATCTAGGGCTTTGTTGTGAGTGGGCAGCAGCTCATCAAGCTCCTGCATCTCCCAGGATGCATTGCAATTAGCTATTGTTAACTCCTTCTGTTGGTATATATTATAGTACAACTGTTGGTATATATTTTTAATTCGAGGGACTGTATACTTTTTTTAATGTGTGATACAACTGAGCGCTTATGTAATAGGAGTAATATAGTCATCAGGACTCTTCTGAACACTGAACCATGAAATGACGAGGCCGCTTTCAGACATGGTATATTTACTGCAGATGTGCAGAGTAGATCCCACACTGCGAATACACATCAAATTACAGTACAACATAAATGGGGTGGGGTTTTGAATGTAGCAGAAACCTTTTCGACCATTTCAATGTATAGTGGTTAAATTTGCAGCGAATCTGTAGAAACATTCATATGTAACACATGAGTATTTTGTTGTGGACTAGCCGTGGAAAACTTCTGCTATGTGTGGCTTTACCTTAACAACAAATTTAGTCCTCCAAGCAGTGGCAGAAATCATGGCAGACTCAGCATTCACGTCCTTTTTATTTTTATTTTTAAAGCTTAAGCAAGATGAGGACATCTCAGCAAGTCGTTTTGAGGATAATGAAGAATTGCGATACTCCTTGAGATCTATAGAGAAACATGCTCCTTGGGTTCGTCATGTTTTCATTGTGACAAATGGCCAGATCCCATCCTGGCTGAACCTTGATAATCCACGTGTCACCATTGTAACTCACCAAGTAAGATTTGTCTTATTACTGTTTGCCATATACTAGGGCTGCACGATATGGGAATTTTGTGCGATTGCGATTAGGGCCCTAAAAATTGCGATAACGATGTGCGATGCAATATTTTAAGGGAATTGTGCTAGAGGTCTATTTGCTTGGATTTTCCCATATGAGCCGCTGACGCGGCTGGGTATGACATAGTTATGGGGGATCTGTGGATGGCGCTGTTATGTGGGGGATCTGTGGATGGCGCTGTGTTGTGGGGGATCTGTGGATGATGCTGTGTTGTGGGGGATCTGTGGATGACGCTGTTATGTGGGGGATCTGTGGATGACGCTGTTATGTGGGGGATCTGTGGATGACGCTGTTATGTGGGGGATCTGTGGATGACGCTGTTATGTGGGGGATCTGTGGATGACGCTGTTATGTGGGGGATCTGTGGATGACGCTGTTATGTGGGGGATCTGTGGATGACGCTGTTATGTGGGGGATCTGTGGAGGACGCTGTTATGTGGGGGATCTGTGGATGACGCTGTTATGTGGGGGATCTGTGGATGACGCTGTTATGTGGGGGATAAGTGGATGATGCTGTGTTGTGGGGGATCTGTGGATGACGCTGTGTTGTGGGGGATCTGTGGATGACGCTGTGTTGTGGGGGATCTGTGGATGACGCTGTGTTGTGGGGGATCTGTGGATGACGCTGTTATGTGGGGGATCTGTGGATGACGCTGTTATGTGGGGGATCTGTGGATGACGCTGTTATGTGGGGGATCTGTGGATGACGCTGTTATGTGGGGGATCTGTGGAGGACGCTGTTATGTGGGAGATCTGTGGATGACGCTGTTATGTGGGGGATCTGTGGATGACGCTGTTATGTGGGGGATCTGTGGAGGGCGCTGTTATGTGGGGGATCTGTGGAGGGCGCTGTTATGTCTGGGACCTGCGGAGGGCACTGTTATGGGGGATCTGTGGAGGACGCTGTTATAGGGGATGTGTGCTATAACACATGGGGCCACGAGGGGGGCCAGCATAAGACACACATATAGCATCTTATGCTGGTCCCCCTCATGGTCCTATGTGTCCCTTCATGTGTCCTAAACTGCGCACATAAACTAAACTAAACAAAAAAATTTAGGAGCCAAATTATATTTTTTAGTCGCCAAATTGAAAATAGTAATATAGTGATAATGAATGTAATTAACCACCTCCGGACCGCTGTACGCAGATTCGCGTTCCGGAGGTGGCAGCGCTGCGCACAATCACGCATATACGCGTCATCTCGCGAGACGCGAGATTTCGCTCCAAGCCGGCCCGCGCATGCGCATCGCGGGCCGGCAAAATTCAAAGAAGAAGTTCGTCACCAGCCTGCCAGCAACGATCATTGACTGGCAGGCTGGCGATTTTTAAAAAATCCAATCAAAAGTCATATAACAGATCATATTAGTAAATATGATCTGTTATATGGCTTCTCTGCTCCTCTGCTGGTCCTTTTCGTCGGTTGGATCCAGCAGAGAAGCAGACTGAACTGTAAGTACACCAAACACTTCACTGTAGCCCCTGATCACCCCCCTGCACCCCAATTAACCCTTTGATCACCCCTTTGATCGCCCCTGTCAATCACCAGTGAAAGGAAAAAAAGTGATCAGTGTAAACTGTCACTTTTTTTTTTTCACTAGTATTGGCTGTTAGGTTTTAGGGATAGTTTAGGCCCCTTGGTTAGGTAGTTAGCGTCAGTTAGCGCCCACCCCACCGCACGGCAGTCACTTTTATTCGCTGAATAGCGTATCGCTAATCAGCATTTGTACTTTTATAGTATCTGTAAGTGATCAAAACTGATCACGGTCAGATCTATAATAGTATTAGTGTCACTTTAGTTCGCCCTCCACCCAAAACGCAGTGTTTGCCCGATCAGGCCTGATCGGTCGCCCACACGTGCGTTCACCCACGCCCGCCCCACCGCAGTGACAAAAAATATATATTTTTTGATCACTGCACATTCATTTTACACGCACTGCGGCGATAAAAAAAATCAGTTTTGATATTTTTTATCAACCGCAGCGGCCTCCGGTACTTCGCTAGCCTCCCTTTGTAAGACAGGCTTGCTTTTTTTCTTGGGTAGTCTCAGGGAATACCCCTAAATTTAGTAGTCCAAAATGTCAAACAGGGGGTATTCTTCTGAAGAGGCCTACAGGATTCTGACCCAGTCGGATGAGGAGTGGGAACCCTCATCTGACGAATCTAGCGGGTCAGAATATGAACCTGTGGAAAGCAGTGGCTCTCTGACCCAAAGTTCGGACGAGGAGGTGGAGGTCCCTGGCAGCACCAGGCGTACCCGGCCCCGTGTCGCTAGACCACAGGTTATGCAGGATCCGCTTTAAGAGCAGCAGAGTGGGGCTGTCGCTGCCGGATCACGTGGTGAGGCATACACCAGCAGCGCAGCCCTCCCTGGACCTAGTACCAGCACTGCCGTACAACATGGTGACGTGGCGAGCACCAGAAGGGCAGTTGAAGCTGGTACGGTAGCACGTGCACTAGTTACCCCGTCGCAGCCACCGCACAGACAGGCCCGTAGAGCCCCTAGAATCCCTGAGGTGCTGGCAAACCCTGATTGGCAGTCACCAACTTCAGCCGCACCTGTAGTTCCCCCTTTCACCGCCCAGTCTGGAGATCGGGTTGAGACGGCTCAAATCGGTTCGGCCCTGGGATTTTTTGAGCTGTTCTTGACTGCGGAGCTCTTGGACTTAGTCGTGGCAGAGACCAACCAGTATGCCACACAATTTATATCCGCCAACCCGGGAAGCTTTTATGCCCAGCCTTTCCGGTGGAAACCAGTCCAAGTTTCCGAACTTAAAATTTTTTTGGGCCTTCTCCTCAACATGGGCCTGACAAAAAAGCATGAATTGCGGTCATATTGGTCAACGCACCCGATTCATCACATGCCCATGTTCTTTGCTGCTATGTCCAGGGCACGATTTGAGGCCATCCTCCGTTTCCTGCATTTTAGCGACAACACCACCTCCCGTCCCAGAGGCCACCCAGCTTTTGACCGGCTCCACAAAATTCGGCCCCTCATAGACCATTTCAACCAGAAATTTGCAGATTTGTATACCCCCGAGCAAAACATCTGCGTAGACGAGTCCCTAATACATTTTACCGGGCGCCTTGGCTTCAAACAGTACATCCCAAGCAAGCGTGCCCGGTATGGGGTCAAATTGTATAAGCTCTGTGAAAGGGCCACAGGCTATACCCACAAATTTCGGATCTATGAGGGAAAAGATCAGACCCTGGAGCCGGTCGGTTGCCCTGACTACCTGGGGAGCAGTGGGAAGACAGTCTGGGACTTGGTGTCACCCTTATTCGGCAAGGGGTACCATCTTTATGTGGACAATTTTTACACAAGTGTGGCCCTCTTTAGGCATTTGTTTCTAGAACGGATTTGAGCCTGTGGCACCGCGCGAACTAGTCGCGTGGGCTTCCCCCAACGGCTTGTAACCACCCGTCTTGCAAGGGGGGAGAGGGCTGCCTTGTGTAACGAAGAACTGCTCGCGGTGAAATGGAGAGACAAGCGTGACGTTTACATGCTCTCCTCCATTCACGCAGACACGACAATCCAAATTGAGCGAGCAACCCGTGTCATTGAAAAGCCCCTCTGTGTCCACGACTATAATGCGCTCATGGGAGGGGTGGACTTCAATGACCAGATGTTGTCTCCGTATTTAGTTTCCCGCAGAACCAGACGCTGGTATAAGAAGGTGTCTGTATATTTAATTCAATTGGCGCTGTACAATAGTTTTGTTCTCTACAGTAAGGCTGGGAGAACACGATCTTTCCTCAAATTCCAGGAAGAGATCATCGAGAACCTCCTTTACCCAGGAGGTTCCGTGGCCCCATCCACCAGTGTAGTTAGCCGTCTACACGAGCGACATTTCCCCAGTGTCGTTCCTGGTACCTCAACCCAACCGTCACCCCGAAAAAGATGTCGTGTCTGTAGCAGGAGTGGAATAAGGCGTGACACCCGCTATTTCTGTCCTGACTGTCCTGACCACCCTGCCCTATGCTTTGGTGAGTGTTTCCGGAAGTACCACACACAGGTACACCTAGCATAGGGATTGCATCTCACAGGACAGGCACACAGGGCTATTAGGGCCCTTTTACTCTCAGCTGCTGCAAACCTCTCCTTTCACCTGGGATAAAGTGCATAACGTACTTCGCCACATCTTTGGGCGATTTGCGCTTTGCACATTGTCCCATGGGGAAGGAGAGGTTTGTTCTATAAAGGTAAAAAAAACTAAACAAAAAAAAAATTACCGGTAAGTAAAAAAGTTTAAAAAGTTAAAAAAAAGTTAATATGTTCTGTTCTAAAGTTAATAAAGTTATTGCTTTGCGGCCTGGTTTTTTCTTTTTTGTTTTGTTTTTTTTACCTTTCAGGTGGACCAACCGATCGACTAGCTGCAGCACTGATGTGCATTCGGACAGAAGCATTGCGCTGCTGTCAGATTACACGCAAGTCGGTGTATGCGGCGCTGCAAGACGAGATTTCTCCTCTGCAGTAAAAGATATGTTTGCCGAGGCATATGAGCTGAGGAGGTGGCGGTGTTCATATACTTTGGCAAACACTTTGTATATATAAAAAAAAAAATCCCGGCAATGATTTATTCATCCACATCGATTGATGTGAATGGAGAAATCTGGTTTGCCAGGGCATACGAGCTGAAGTGGGTATGGATGTCGGGCGGAGCTCCTATGTCCTGGCAGACGCCTTTCCCCTCCTTTTTCTTTTTTTGGCAGAGATTTTTTCATCCACATTGATCGATGCGAATGAAGAAATCTGTGCCGTTCATTTTTTTCTTTCAGCCCAGAGGCTGAACGAAAAAAAAAAATCTCATTACCCGTATGCTCAATATAAGGAGAATAGCAGAAACTCCTAATGCTGGGCATACATGTAATGATTGCGGAGACCCTCAAATGCCAGGGCAGTACAAACACCCCACAAATAACACCATTTTGGAAAGAAGACACCCCAAGGTATTCGCTGAGGGGCATATTGAGTCCATGAAAGATTGAAATTTTTGTCCCAAGTTAGCGGAAAGGGAGACTTTGTGAGAACAAAATCAAAAAAATCAATTTCCGCTAACTTGTGCCCAAATTTTTTTTTTTCAATGAACTCGCCATGCCCCTCATTGAATACCTTGGGGTGTCTTCTTTCCAAAATGGGGTCACATGTGGGGTATTTATACTGCCCTGGCATTTTAGGGGCCCCAAAGCGTGAGAAGAAGTCTGGTATCCAAATGTCTAAAAATGCCCCCATAAAAGGAATTTGGGCCCCTTTGCCCACCTAGGCTGCAAAAAAGTGTCACACATCTGGTATCTCTGTATTCAGGAGAAGTTGAGGAATGTGTTTTGGGGTGTCTTTTTACATATACCCATGCTGGGTGAGATAAATATCTTGGTCAAATGCCAACTTTGTATAAAAAAATGGGAAAAGTTGTCTTTTGCCAAGATATTTCTCTCACCCAGCATGGGTATATGTAAAATGACACCACAAAACACATTCCCCACCTTCTCCTGAGTACGGAGATACCAGATGTGTGACACTTTTTTGCAGCCTAGGTGGGCAAAGGGGCCCACATTCCAAAGAGCACCTTTCGGATTTCACAGGTCATTTACCTACTTACCACACATTAGGGCCCCTAGAATGCCAGGGCAGTATAACTACCCCACAAGTGACCCCATTTTGGAAAGAAGACACCCCAAGGTATTCCGTGAGGGGCATGGCAAGTTCCTGGAATTTTTTATTTTTTGTCACAAGTTAGTGGAAAATGATGATTTTTTTTCTTTTTTTTTTTTCCATACAAAGTCTCATATTCCACTAACTTGTGACAAAAAATAAAAACTTCCATGAACTCACTATGCCCATCAGCGAATACCTTGGGGTCTCTTCTTTCCAAAATGGGGTCACTTGTGGGGTAGTTATACTACCCTGGCATTCTAGGGGCCCAAATGTGTGGTAAGGAGTTTGAAATCAAATTCTGTAAAAAATGACCTGTGAAATCCGAAAGGTGCTCTTTGGAATATGGGCCCCTTTGCCCACCTAGGCTGCAAAAAAGTGTCACACATCTGGTATCTCCGTACTCAGGAGAAGGTGGGGAATGTGTTTTGGGGTGTCATTTTACATATACCCATGCTGGGTGAGAGAAATATCTTGGCAAATGACAACTTTTCCCATTTTTTTATACAAAGTTGGCATTTGACCAAGATATTTATCTCACCCAGCATGGGTATATGTAAAAAGACACCCCAAAACACATTCCTCAACTTCTCCTGAGTACGGCGATACCAGATGTGTGACACTTTTTTGCAGCCTAGGTGGGCAAAGGGGCCCACATTCCAAAGAGCACCTTTCGGATTTCACAGGTCATTTTTTACTGAATTTGATTTCAAACTCATTACCACACATTTGGGCCCCTAGAATGCCAGGGCAGTATAACTACCCCACAAGTGACCCCATTTTGGAAAGAAGAGACCCCAAGGTATTCGCTGATGGGCATAGTGAGTTCATGGAAGTTTTTATTTTTTGTCACAAGTTAGTGGAATATGAGACTTTGTATGAAAAAAAAAAAAAAAAAAAATCATCATTTTCCACTAACTTGTGACAAAAAATAAAAAATTCTAGGAACTCGCCATGCCCCTCACGGAATACCTTGGGGTCTCTTCTTTCCAAAATGGGGTCACTTGTGGGGTAGTTATACTGCCCTGGCATTCTAGGGGCCCAAATGTGTGGTAAGGAGTTTGAAATCAAATTCTGTAAAAAATGACCTGTGAAATCCGAAAGGTGCTCTTTGGAATATGGGCCCCTTTGCCCACGTAGGCTGCAAAAAAGTGTCACACATCTGGTATCTCCGTACTCAGGAGAAGTTGAGGAATGTGTTTTGGGGTGTCTTTTTACATATACCCATGCTGGGTGAGATAAATATCTTGGTCAAATGCCAACTTTGTATAAAAAAATGGGAAAAGTTGTCTTTTGCCAAGATATTTCTCTCACCCAGCATGGGTATATATAAAATGACACCCCAAAACACATTCCCCACCTTCTCCTGAGTACGGAGATACCAGATGTGTGACACTTTTTTGCAGCCTAGGTGGGAAAAGGGGCCCATATTCCAAAAAGCACCTTTCGGATTTCACAGGTCATTTTTTACAGAATTTGATTTCAAACTCCTTACCACACATTTGGGCCCCTAGAATGCCAGGGCAGTATAACTACCCCACAAGTGACCCCATTTTGGAAAGAAGAGACCCCAAGGTATTCGCTGATGGGCATAGTGAGTTCATAGAACTTTTTATTTTTTGTCACAAGTTAGTGGAATATGAGACTTTGTAAGAAAAAAAAAAAAATCATCATTTTCCGCTAACTTGTGACAAAAAATAAAAAGTTCTATGAACTCACTATGCCCATCAGCGAATACCTTAGGGTGTGTACTTTCCGAAATGGGGTCATTTGTGGGGTGTTTGTACTGTCTGGCCATTGTAGAACCTCAGGAAACATGACAGGTGCTCAGAAAGTCAGAGCTGCTTCAAAAAGCAGAAATTCACATTTTTGTACCATAGTTTGTAAACGCTATAACTTTTACCCAAACCATTTTTTTTTTACCCAAACTTTTTTTTTTATCAAAGACGTGTAGAACAATAAATTTAGAGCAAAATTTATATATGGATGTCGTTTTTTTTTGCAAAATTTTACAACTGAAAGTGAAAAATGTCATTTTTTTGCAAAAAAATCGTTAAATTTCGATTAATAACAAAAAAAGTAAAAATGTCAGCAGCAAAGAAATACCACCAAATGAAAGCTCTATTAGTGAGAAGAAAAGGAGGTAAAATTCATTTGGGTGGTAAGTTGCATGACCGAGCAATAAATGGTGAAAGTAGTGTAGGTCAGAAGTGTAAAAAGTGGCCTGGTCTTTCAGGGTGTTTAAGCACTGGGGGCTGAGGTGGTTAAAGAGGACCTTTCATAGGTCCAAAGAATATAAACTTAGTAGCAGGCTGCATAGAGCGGCGCCCAGGGATCTAAGTGCACTTACTATTATTCCTGGGCGCCGCTCCGTTCGTCCGCTGTGGCCCCCGGTATTTTCAACATTCAGAGGAAGGAGGAGGAGACGCCAGTGTCTCTCCGTCTCCATGACAGCAGCGCTGTCCAATCACAGCGCAGAGCTCAGAGCCAGGGAAGTTTTTTTTCTCCCTGGCTCTGAGCTCTGCGCTCTGATTGGACAGCGTTGCTGTCAGGGAGAAGGAGAGACACTGGCGTCTCCTCCTCCTTCCTCTGAATGTTGAAAATACCGGGGGCCACAGCGGACGAACGGAGCGGCGCCCAGGAATAATAGTAAGTGCACTTAGATCCCTGGGCGCCGCTCTATCATAAAATGGCCAGCCTCTGTACTTTCACTATGAATGCACTGCAGTGCAGAGAGCGGCAGAGAGCGAGCCGGCCGGCGCGTGACTGACGTCACTGTCACGCTCCTCCCACTTAATTCAGGAAGCAGGAGCGTGACTAAGTGACGTCAGTCACGCGGCGGCCGGCTGCCTCGCTCCCGCTCGTCGCTGCAGTGCATTCATCGTGAAAGTAAGTACAGAGGCTGGACCTGTTATCAATGGGACAGAGGACTTTTTATCAATAGGGGCCCCTTCATATATAATCGCTGCATTTTCGGCTCGGCCGAATCGCGAAATCGCAATTTCCGTTTATCGCGGTTCGATTACTTTTGCGATATGTCGTGCAGCCCTACCATATACTCTGCTATTGAGACGAAATTCCATTCTGCCATTATTACATTCAAATATGTAAAGATTGTGGATGGAATATATTCCAGAAACTAGTCCATGCTGTTTTGCTGTAATGAGTTTGAGATATTTATTGCAATGTGCTCGGAATACTCACCTTTCCAGCAGGGGGCCTCCGGACACTTCACAGCACGTCCATGGTCCCTCGCTGCACTGACCTCCTGACGTACGCACGGCGTGATCTGACGTGCTGTGTGACGTCAGGCCCAGAGCAGCGCGGAACGATGGATTGTCGGCGGCGCCCCTGCTGGAAACGTAAGTTGGTGACACGGAGGGGGTGGGGGTGTGACTAAGGCCGGGCGCAACCAATGACGCTGTGCACTCTGGGTGTCAGTAGGAGGGCAGGCTGAGATTTCACGGACCGTGCATCCATGGTTTTACTGAAGTGTGGCCCGGCCTTGGGGGGGAGAGAGACGATGGCACAAGGGGGGGAGAGACTATGGCACAAGGGGGAGTAGAGCTGAAGGCTCTGGGGTGGGGGAGAGCTGAAGGCTCTGGGGTGGGGGAGAGCTGAAGGCTCTGGGGTGGGGGAGAGCTGAAGGCTCTGGGGTGGGGGAGAGCTGAAGGCTCTGGGGTGGGGGAGAGCTGAAGGCTCTGGGGTGGGGGAGAGCTGAAGGCTCTGGGGTGGGGGAGAGCTGATGGCACTGGGGTGGGGGAGAGCTGATGGCACTGGGGTGGGGGAGAGCTGATGGCACTGGGGTGGGGGAGAGCTGATGGCACTGGGGTGGGGGAGAGCTGATGGCACTGGGGTGGGGGAGAGCTGATGGCACTGACTGGGGAGAGCTGAAGGCACTGTGGGAGTGGAGCTGATGGCACTGGGTGGGGAGAGCTGAAGGCACTGTGGTGGGGCAGAGCTGATGGCACTGACTGGGGAGGGCTGAAGGCACTGGGGGAATGGAGCTGAAGGCACTGGGGTGGGGGAGAGCTGATGGCACTGGGGGAATGGAGCTGAAGGCACTGGGGTGGGGGAGAGCTGAAGGCACTGGGGGAATGGAGCTGAAGGCACTGGGGTGGGGGAGAGCTGATGGCACTGGGGGAATGGAGCTGAAGGCACTGGGGTGGGGGAGAGCTGAAGGCACTGGGGGAATGGAGCTGATGTTACTTGGGGGAACTGATGCACTTGGGCTGATCGCACAGGGGGGAACGAAGGGTGTTGGGGACTGATGACAGGGCGTCTGAGTTTTTATAAAGGAAAACAGTCTATTAATTCATAATTTCTTCTTATTAGAGTACTCGATTCATCGTAAAAATAATCGGTAGAATACTCTATTGCTAAAATAATCGTTAGCTGCAGCCCTAATCTATTGTACAGTTCTTGTCGAAGTCAGTTTGTCTTGGTGACAGATGTGAGACCTCTACAAATTAGTAAGGGAACCTGTCGGGAGCACCCAGGCTTACTTATTACAGACAGCTATGTTTTACCCTGAAGTGCTGCAGCCTTTCAGGGCAAACAGAATTTAAAAGGTACAGGTAACGGGGAGAAGAGTCCTGGGGCGGGTCTCTGTCAGCTTCCGTTCTAGTTATGTATATGTAGAGACCTGTGAAGCAAGCCGAGCTGAGTTCCTCCCTCTGTAGCAAGCACTAATTTATTATTATTATTTATTATTATTAAAGTGCCATTCATTCCATGGTGCTGTACAGATGAAAAGGGGTGCACGTACATAATAAAAAAACAAGTACAAAAAGCATGAACAAGACGAGTTACAAACTGGTACAGAAGGAGAGAGGGCCCTGCACACAAGGGCTTACAATCTACAAAGTATGGAGGAAGGACACAGTAGGGGAGGATAAAGCTGGTCATACAGGTATAGCGGCAGCAGGGTCACTTAAGGCTTGTCTGAAGGGGTGGGTTTCTCTTAAAGGTTTCCACTGTAGGGCTGAGAGTCTGATGTTGGGGTACAGAGTTCCAGAGTATAGGGCAGTGGTGGCAAACCTGTGGCACACCTGCCAGAGGGGGCACTCGGAGCCCTCTGTGTGGGCCGTGCTTAGGGTTGCCACCTGTGCACTATTACTAATGAGCGCTTCCATTGTGGAGCGCTCATTAGTACAGCCTTTGCTCCCCTCTTCTGCTCTTGTTAAAGAAATAAAACTCACCTCATCCATTTACACCGTGCTGTGGGGAACACTCGCTGCTCACCGGATGCACAGGACAGGACCTGCACTCCAGCATGATGACATTTCGCATTGACTGAAAGCAGCAGGACCTGCGAAATGTCATCACGCTGGAGGGTAGGTCTTGTCCTGTGCATCCGGTGAGCAGCGAGTGTTCACCGTGGCGCGATCAAATGGATGAGGTGAGGTTTTTTGTTTCTTTTTTTGCACCAGAAGAGTGGGGAAGGGGTCATTAATAATACTGTGGCCTCTGTGGGGCATTATTAATACTGGGAACCACTAATGGAGAAAAAATAATACTAGGGGGCTCTACTGGGGGCATTCATTTTTACTAGGGGCCTTATTAATACTGGGGGCCACTATTGGGGCATTATTAATGCTAGGGGCCACTAATGGGGCCCAGCACTCTGACTTTCCAAATAACACAGCATCTTATGTGTGGACATGAAGTCAGTTTCTCTATGTATTCCTATGGGAGCCTCAATGTCAGTCTAATAGTAAAACTGACATCCTAGCCTCTGTCAGTTGAAGATCAGTGTTGGTCACATAACACCGCTGAGGATCAGAAGGGAGGTTATAACTCACAAATACAGTCACTAGTAAGAAGAATACCTTCACTACACTTTATATCATGTACCTCTCTAAAAGATCAGAGAATAAAAGTTTGTGTGGGAGTGTTTCATTAAGATAGGCTAGTGGTAAATGCAAATACATACAATAACTATTAGTGGTATATTGCCAAAATAATAGCCAATTGAGTTAAAGTGTGTTTGTAAAAGTGTGCCACGGATTGTACTAACTGTGCTTGCTTTAAACACTAGACAATAATGTGTACAAAATCACATTAAGTGCCCCCCGACTTCCATGTTCCATCACTCACAACTTCTAGTTATTACTAGGCTCACCAGGAGAGATACACTGTGCAAGTGTAATGTGATCTAGTTATCATTGAAGACAACCCTAATAGATATGCATCTTATAAACTATAATAGGTAAGCTTTACATATAGGGTTATTAAAGGCAACCCACATCATACAACAGATATAAAAGGGTATGATGCACAGTATAAATGCCAACATCCTCAGATGGAATATCACAATGCCATTATGCAGATCAAGCAGTAAACCTGCTATATATCACCACTGCATGGTTTGCAGTAGCTCAGGCCTATGATGAGTTGCTCAAAACTCCATAGCCATGGTTCCTGAATGAGGCTGGGATTCAAGCATGGCACTTATGTGTGCATCCTGTGAAATGATCCGATCTCCTGATAGGCCATCACTATAAAAGGAACGGAAAACCGCTTTAAGGAGATGGTGGCCTTGCAGTCACCTTCTTGGCTATTGCATTAAGGATATCATGAAAGACACTTTGACTGATTCTTATTTTTTTATACAGGAAATTTTTTTGAACACCAGCCATTTACCTACTTTTAGTTCTCCAGCCATTGAAAGCCACATTCATAGGATACCAGGGCTTTCCCAAAAATTCATATACATGAATGATGATGTTATGTTTGGAACCTATGTCTGGCCTGATGACTTCTTTAGCCATTCAAAGGGACAAAAGGTCAGTAACTGGCATGTTAGTGGAAGGATTTCTTGCCCACACGCATTTTCCCCTATCCGAGAGCTTGTTTTCATTCCATGGTTATATTTATAATTTTTAGGAAACTAAAACAACTAAAAATAATAATTGTTAATATTTTAAATAAGTGGTTTTTATTTTTATATAGTACAAAGTGTCATTAAAATGCATATTTAAGTTGTGTTCCCCCTTTCTGTCATTTTATATAATAGATGTGAAGTTTTAAGTCATAGGGCTGGGGAACAGGTGCAGTTTAGGATAGCAGGGGCCTTTTTTTATTTTTAAGGTTTTTTATTGTGTCTATCTTTTTTACACTTTGTGCCACAATAGACCTTTTGAGGCCGATTTTAATAGCACATTTTTTCTTCTATTCCTTATACACTCTATAACTGTGACCTAACTTATTAGGTTCTGAGATAAACCTTTAGCGCTGATCTACATCGATCAGTAGGGCTGCAGCGGTAATCGGCATTGCCGCTTCCTGATCTGTGTTCATTCGGTGATTGTGGAGGCAAAGATGATAATACACCTTCTCCATAGGGAGTCCAGCTGCACAAGTTCCGTGCAATTGAAGACATTTTGAAACATCTCTATAGTTATATGTGGACCAGCTGATTGTTTTAATTTGGACCTTTCACTGGTCCTGACATTACACTTTTAGTACCTGGCAGTGTAAGGCAGAATAAGTAGATGTCAGTGCGCTCATTTTGTTGCAGACACACTGCTCCTTCCCCCGCTGTGCCCCCCGTTCTCTTTTGCTGCCCTGTAATCGGTACAGGGAGGAGAAGACGGTCGTGTTTCTCAAGGGGCCTCTCCTTCTCCCTGGCTGTGAGCTGGCCAATCATAGCAGAGCGCGTCACAGCCAGGGAGAAAGTGAGCCCCCTGAGAAACACGCCCGTCTCTTCCTACCTGTACAGATGCAATTAATTAGCATACAGGGCAGAGAAATTGAACGGGGGGCACCACGGGGGAACAGAGCAGCACATCTACTCATTATGTCCTACACTGCCAGGTACTAATATTGTAATGTCAGGACCAGTGAAAGGTCCTCTTTAAGATGGTCGGCAGTCCACAAGTAGTTAAAGAATCAGTAACTGATCACAGACTACATTTCTATATCTTTTTAAAACACTTTGTTTTTTTGTGTGAATATATAAATAACAAATCCTTGCATTTTGTACACATTTTAAGGTTTATTTGACTTGGCCTGTCCCCAACTGTGCAGAGGGATGTCCAGGATCGTGGGTCAAGGATGGTTATTGTGACAAAGCATGTAATAATTCGGCATGTGACTGGGATGGTGGCGATTGCCTTGGTAAGATTATTCATTTACATTAAGCACATTACTTTGTATTTTATTCAGTGCCAACAAATATTGTTTAGTTCACTAGGTTTTTGTGCATGTGCTTGTTAAAGGACATCTGTCAGCAGATTTGACACTGGCTGACCTGTTGCATGTGCACGTGGTGGCTGAAGGCATCTGGGTTGGTCCCATCTTCATATGTAGCTGCATTTTTGAGAGAAAAAAATGAAGCTTTAATAAATGCAAATGAGCCTCTAGGAGCAACGGGGGTGTTGCTGTTACACCTAGAGTCTTAGCTCTCTCAGCAACTTCTGCGCTCTCTGCCTTCTGATTGACAGGGCCGGGCAGCGATGATGTGATCACACCTAGCCCTGACTTCTACAGTGCAGAGGGTGCAGCAGCTGCAGAGGAGCAGAGCCTCGAAGTGTAATGGTAACGCCCCTATTGCTCCCAGAGATTAATTTACATGTATTAAAACTTCAGCAATGCGGACACATATGAACATGCGACCAACACAGATGTCTTCAGCTGTCACACGCACATGTAACAGGTCAGCCAGTTTCATAGGTACAAATCTATTGACAGATGCACTTTAAGGTTGGTAATGATTTTTTTATCTTTTCAATTTCTACAGGGAACAATGCAGCTGGTCGGTTTGCCCCGGCAATGGCTGGTGCGGGTCTTCTTAATGGACAAGCTTGGCAGCCTGGACTTGGAATAAGTGGTGTATCCTACTGTAATCAGGGTTGTGCCAATTCATGGCTTGCTGATAAGTTCTGCGACCAAGCATGCAATGTGCTCAGCTGTGGGTTTGATGCAGGAGATTGTGGGCAAGGTACGGCATTTAGAGTTGGTGTCAAGCTGTTTACAACATTCTCTGGATTTAATAAAAAAATGTATCTTCTAAGTATTTCACTAGCTCTTGTCATGTTTGCCTAGCTGCCAAGATTATTACTCCGTCACATGATATACCTCAAGTGGCAATTCCCATACCCCGCTGCTTGGCTTTAACTAACTAGAGTTTTATTTGGTATATACGTTTTTTTGGTATTGTAATGTGAACAAGCCAATTTTCTATCTTCCCAGATCATTTTGGAGAGCTGTACAAGCTAAACTTGCTTCTGAATCAAACCCACTATATGGTTCCAAAAGGGGAATATTTGCCATACTTCAGCTTTACTAATATAGCTAAAAAGGCAGTGGATGGAGTGTACAATGAGAACCCAATTATTCGTCATGCCTCTGTTGCTAACAAGTGGAAAACCATCCACCTCATTCTGTATCCTGGAATGAATGCCACCGTGGTACATTTCAATATTACTTTTCATGATCAAAACGACAAGGAATTCAAAATGCACCTTCTCATAGATGTTGACACAACAGAAGACCAAAAGCGCACTAATACTAGACCTGTACAAGGACAGAAAGAAGCAGGCGTTACTACTCCAACACCAGAAGCAGAAATTCTTTTTGAGGACATCCCAGAAGAAGACCGGTTTCCAAAACTAAAGAAGCAGAAACCAGATGGAAATCACGATTTACATGTCCATATCCCAAACCTGAATGTTTCCTTCCTTCCTAACAAAGTCCAGGTGGCTCTTCAGAACCTGGACCTTCAACTTCACAATGGTGAGATCACATTGAAGGGATACAATCTGTCAAAGTCGGCTCTGCTTGAACCTTTTGTCACCTTATCGCCACGGAAAAAAGAAAATGTAAACGTGCAAAAGCCGATCAGTCAAGCAACTATACCTGAAAACAAAACTATGTCAGAGAATAATGCAAATCCTCCAATGGCCAAATTAGACTCAAGAGTATCAGAGCAGGAACATGGTAAATATTCTGTCCAAAGTGAATCCAAACTTAATAGGATTGGAGGGCTAGTTTCCAAATTGCCGAAAGGTGTAAGTTATTTAGATGCTTTGCCAAGAAAAAGAGAGGACAGTGTCTTTCAAGGTAGAAAACTGCAATATCAACCAAGTTATGAAGGATTCCTACCATGGGAAAGGAAAAAGTACTTCAAAGACTTGTTGGATGTGAGTAGTTTTTGGGTTGATACAGTTTTGTCATTTATGATGTCATGTTGACTGGGTTTCTGTCATCAAAAAATCGTTATGTAGCTGGCTGACATTAACGATGTGCTAATGTCTGCAGAACATAACTGTATGACTTATATCTCCCTGCCTGCCGCCGTTAGCGCTAAATAATGTTTTTTTTTTAAAATATGTAAATGAGCCTCTAGGTGCTAGTGGGGCGTTGCTGCAGCACCTAGAGGCTCCGTCCTCTCACCGTTTGGCACGCCCTTGTATCAGTGATTAACATCCTCTTTCTCCTCTGTGCCCGTAAAATCCCATGCCTGTGCCGTCCCGTTTAGTATTAGGCGCAGTGAGTGAAGGACGCTCGACTGCTGCCAGCCTCCTCACTGCGCCTGCGCCGAATACTAAACGGGACGGCACAGGCATGGGATTTTACGGGCACAGAGGAGAAAGAGGATGTCAATCACCGATACAAGGGCGTGCCAAACGGTGAGAGGACGGAGCCTCTGGGTGCTGCAGCAACGCCCCACTAGCACCTAGAGGCTCATTTGCATATTATAAAAGTCATTATTTAGCGCTAACGGCGGCAGGCAGGGAGATATAAGTCATACAGTTATGTTCTGCTGACATTAGCACATCGCTAATGTCAGCCAGCTACATAACGATTTTTCTGATGACAGAAACCCTTTAAGATATAATTGCTAGCCTCAGCAGTAAACATTTTCCTACTTTTTAGGCTACTATATCTGCGTTTTTGCTGTACAGTTTTGAGATCTGGCAGGGGAACACTTCCATTCTAAAAATACAACTGGCTACATCCATTCAGAACAGAACCGGTTGTATTATATTGAAAAAAACGGATCCGGCACCATTGACCTACATGGTTTTTGGTGCTGGATCTAACTTCTTCAGTTTCCCATGCTGCACACAAAACACTGCTTGCGACGATTTTGTGTCCGGCATGGGAACACAACAAACCAGATTGGAATGCATTCTGGTGCACTCCGTTCCCATTTGTTCAGTTTTGTCCCCATTGACAATAAATGGGGAGAGAACTGATGCATACTGCAGTTATGAGACCCTGTGCCGGATCTCAAAACCAGACATCACAACGCAAATGTGAAAGTAGCCTTAAAGTGAACTTTTCACATTGAACATTCAGTCCAATCTGCCAGCAGAATGGTATATGGAGCAGGAGGAGCTGAGCAGAGTGCTGTATAGATCTGTGGGCAAGAGTCGGTGTAACTTATTTATTGAAATCCCTGCTTATTTTATGCTTAGGAGTTTTTGTCCTTTCAGTTTTAACTTTTAGCCCTACAGTTCTACAGCCCTGCTGTAAGTTTCTGGGACAGATAAATGGGCCAGTGATACCACTAACAGCCATCTTCCTACTATCTGTTCATTGATCTAATGTTTCAGTTTTGCAATAAAAATACCTATTGTGATGATGATGTTTTGCAGGAGAGAGATACATTGCAGCTTGAGCTTTCTTACATCACTAATGGCAAGCAAGTTAGCAGGAAGCTTCAAGACACATTTGCCGATTCCCTTCGCTATGTAAACAAGCTCCTAAATAGTAAATTTGGCTTTGCATCTCGGAAAGTTCCTGCTCACATGCCACACATGATTGACCGTATCGTTATGCAGGATCTACAGGATTTGTGAGTATACTTTATCACCAGGTGGTTGGCTTTGAAGGAGTGCCCCGTCTATAAGCTAGTAGATCTGTAGGTATGCCAAGTATTGCGAAAATCAAGCAGCACATACACCCTCCTTATATGGTAAACTCCTTGCAAGCACTCGCTACCCTTCATTCATTGTTGCTTGCCTGGCAATATGTTATTGTACATTATGTGTTAATACACACCATTATTGAAGAGATGATAAAAAGAAGTGTTGCTGCAGAATCCGAAATCCTCCGTTCACGTTGGGACCCCGTTCTGGAGATAGGAGCAGGTCCCAGAGGTAGAATCCATGCCTATCTGACATTTATTGCATATCCTAGTGATATGTGCTATAAATGTCCCAGATGGGGGGACCTGTCACTGTCCGGCAGTCACTGATAGCTGGACCCCAGCTGTATGCGCCGGCATCGGTGATTTTATTAACCCCTGCTCGGCCGCGGTCAGCACTGACCGCGGCACGTGTGGACTTCAGATGTGTGCAAGGTGTCCATCAGGTCTCCGCGCTGCTGTGACGGGGACCCGATGAGAGGGAAGGCAGCCCGATGCCTTCCTTAGGCATCGTGGGTGCCTTCCAGGAGAGCCTGTGAGATCCAACCCCCTGGATCTCACGGCCAAGCAGGCTGTAAGTGTATTACAGTGTGTAATTGTCACATCTGTGACAGGTGTTAGAAGGTCTGAAAGACTTATTACACATCAGTGATCTGACAGCCTCTTTTTGTTTCACTTTGTCTGTGTGTTGCTGGTATGTCCACACCTCCTGTTCAGGTGTGGATCATGTGATCTTTACCTCTCCTCCCTATTGGGAGTTTTATAGGTGACTCTTTTCCTTCCCTAGCGGTGAGGCCTAGTGTCTGTCCCCCTCCTTCTTGTTGTCTTTTGGTGTTCTCCCCTACTACTTCCGTGACATTAATACACTTACAGCCAATGCATCGCAATACAGAAGTATTGTAATGCATTGTAAAGGGGATCAGAGCCTCAAAAGTTAAAGTCCCAGAGTGGGACAAAAAAAAAAAAGTTAAAAAATAAAGTTCTACAACATTTTTTTTGAAAGTTTCAAGTAAAAAAAAAAAAAAAAGCGTCCTTTTCCCAAAAGAAAGTAAAAAAAAAAAGAATAGGGAAAAAAAGAAAAGTAGATATATTAGGCATCGCTGTGTCCGTATCAACCGGCTCTATAAAAATATCACATGACCTAACCCCTCAGGTGAACACCGTAAAAAAAAAATTTAACAAAAACTGTGATGTCACCTTACATCACTAAAAGTGCAACACCAAGCGATCAAAAAGGCATATGCCCCCAAAATAGTACCCATCTAACCATCACCTTATCCCGCAAAAAATGATACCCTCCCTAAGACAATCGCCCAAAAAAAATAAAAAATATGGCTCTCAGACTATGGAGACACTAAAGCATGATTTATTTATTTTTGTTTCAAAAATGCTTTTATTGTGTTAAATGTAAAACAATTAAAAAAGTAGGCATATTAGGTATCGCCGCGATCATAACAACCTGCTCTATAAAAATACCACATGACCTACCCCTCGGGTGAACACCGTAAAGAAAAATGGTGTTTAAAAAGCCATTTTTTGTCACCTTGCATCACAAAAAGTGTAATTGCAAGCGATCAAAAAGTCATATGCAACCCAAAATAGTACCAATCAAACCGTCATCTCATCCCGCAAAAATGATACCCTACCTAAGAGAATCGCCCAAAAAATTTAAAAAAATATGACTCTCAGAATATGGAGACACTGAAACATTATTATTATTTTTTTATTCAAAAATGCTGTTATTGTGTAAAACATAAATAAATAGAAAAAAGTATACATATTAGGTATCGCCGCGTCCGTAACAACCTGCTCTATAAAAATAGCACATGATCTAACCTGTCAGATGAACACTGTAAATAACAAATTAAAACTGCGCAAAAACAGCAATTTTTGGTTACCTTGCCTCACAAAAAGTGTAATATAGAGCAACCAAAAATCATACAAACAAAACTGCCACCTTATCCCGTAGTTTCCAAAATAGGGACTTTTTTGGGAGTTTCTTCTCTAGGGGTGCATCGGGGGTCTTCAAATGTGACAATGCAGCTTAAAATTATCCCAGTTAAATATATCAAGGGGAGAAAAACAGAACTGGATCGCACATCCACAATGCTATGCTTAGATCTAATTGAACGCGCTTCTCAGCGCAATATTAAAGTGTACAGCCCCCTATACTGCATGCTGTACAAGAGGCATTAGTGTACATTTTGATCAAAAGGCATAAGCCCACTCACCACGCCAAGGTCGCCTCTTTGAGTGGGACCTACTCTGACAAAAAAGGCGCAGCACACTGCAGTGACAAAGTGGCACTGCCCTAGTAGGCGGCAGGACCCAGGAGTCAAACAGCACCCCTATTGTTCGACAATGCCACCCATGGCCCTGGGTCCCACCAACCCACGAGCACAGCTCCACAAAAACAAAGGCCACACGCAGTACTGCACCATGTGAACAGTTGTCTAACACAACATGTCCATTGCTATCAGGAACTGCAGGTCAATTACCACTTATATTCAGACTTCTGCGATTAAAACCACCTGTGCCGAATGGGAGGAGTGCTGATACCAGTGATAAAGAAGAAAGATTAAACATGCATATATACTGGTATCAGCACTCCTCCCATTCGGCACAGGTGGTTTTAATCACAGTAGTTCGCATAAAGTGGTCATTGACCTGCAGCTTCTGATAGTAGTGGACATGTTGTGTTAGACAACTGTTCACATGGTGCAGCACTGCATGTGGCCTTTGTTTTTGTGGCGCTGTGCTGGTGGGTTGGTCCTTTAAGAAGAGTACGGCATAAAGAAGTTGTGCAGAAGTTGACAAGCACTTTTATACGTTATCCTTTGTGTCATAAGTTTTTCTTTGTCATTGCAGGTATCCAGCAGAGTTTGACAAGACATCTGCCCATAAAGTGCGCCATTCAGAAGACATGCAGTTCGCCTTCTCTTTTTTCTATTATCTAATGAGTGCAATCCAGCCACTAAACATCTCCCAGATTTTCTATGAAGTAGACACTGATGGGTCAGGAGTTCTGTCTGATAGAGAAATACGGACACTGGCTACAAGAATACACCAGTTACCTTTAAGTTTGCAGGTAGTTTTATATATGTGTCTTGATAATATGATGGTATAAGGTTTTTCACTAAACATAAGTACATGCTGCACAGTATTGTTCCCACATGTTGCCTCATTAGCAGTTAGCAGCTAAAGATACCCTGACACACCAATGACACTAGAGATTTTAGAGGGTACTGAAACTTGGCACCAGGATCCGAAACCTAGAACCATATTACTGTCACTTGACTCCTAAGACAGAATCAACAGACTCTTTGCTCTACAGCCAAGCACTACATAACAACACAGTATCACTGACACTTGACATTTTTACACTGAACTCTTCTTATAGAAAATTCTATATTTTGTTTCTTTGCTCCTATTTATAATTGCTTGTAAATACATTTGGTTATATTATGATTTTCTCCAAGTATAAAATTCTATATGGTTTTTAGCATTCTGTTCTTTGTGCGTACACTTATTACATTCAGTCCAGTTTGCAATCACTCACCCCAATACAGATTTATTGTAACTGGGCAGCAGAGTGCTGTTTAGACAGCAAGATCTGCTGTCCGGACATGATAATTTAGGTGCCCAGACATAAAACGATTATTTCCCCCAATGTATGGCACCTTTAACCAAGCAGATTATCAGGAATGAACATTCATCCCCAATAATCTGCAGTGTCAACCCGGCATTAGGTATGGCTTACTTAACACCTTAAGGACTTGGCCATTTTTTGACCAGTGTCACTTTATGTGGTGATAACTTTAAAACGCTTTTACTTATCCAGGGCATTCTGAGATTGTTTTTTCGTCACATATTGTACTTCATAACACTGGTAAAATGGAGTCAAAAAATTTTTATTTATATTTTTTTTTAAATACCAAATTTACCAAACTTTTTGAAGAATTTGCAAATTTCCAGGTTTCAATTTCTCTTTCTATAATACATAGTAATACCTCAAAAAATAGCTATTAGTTTACATTCCCCATATGTCTACTTCATGTTTGGATCATTTTGGAAATGCCATTTTATTTTTTGGGGACGTTACAAGGCTTAGAAGTTTAGATGCAAATCATGAAAATTTTCAGAAATTTTTAAAAACCCACTTTTTAGGGACCAGTTCAGGTCTGAAGTCACTTTGTGAGGCTTACATAATAGAAACCACCCAAAAGTGACCCCATTCTAGAAACTACACCCTCAAGGTATTCAAAACTGATTTTACAAACATTATTAACCCTTTAGGTGTTCCCCAAGAGTTGATGGCAAATGGAGATGAAATTTCTGAATTTCAATTTTTTGACAAATTTTCCATTTTAATCAATTTTTTCCACTAACAAAGCAAGGGTTAACAACCAAACAAAACTCTATATTTATTGCCCTGACTCTGCGGTTTACAGAAACACCCGATATGTGGTCGTACACCACTCTACGGCCCCACGTCAGGGCGTAGAGGGAAAGGAACGCCGTGTGGTTTTTGGAAGGCAGATTTCACTGGACTGGTTTATTTACACCATGTCCCATTTGAAGCCCCCTGATGCACCCCTAGAGTAGAAACTCCAAAAACGTGACCCCATTTTGGAAACTACGGGATAAGGTGGCAGTTTTTTTGGTACTATTTAAGGGTACATATGATTTTTGGTTGCTCTATATTACACTTTTTGTGAAGCAAAGTAACAAAAAATAGAAATTCAGAAATTTCATCTCCATTTGCCATTGACTCTTGTGGAACACTTAAAGGGTTAACAAAGTTTGTAAAATAAGTTTTGAATACCTTGAGGGGTGTAGTTTCTTAAATGGGGTCACTTTTTGGAGTTTCTACTCTAGGGCTGCATCAGGGGGGCTTCAAATGGGACATGGTGTCAAAAAACAAGTCCAGCAAAAACTGCCTTTCAAAATCCATATGGCATTCCTTTCCTTCTGCGCCCTGCTGTGTGCCCGTACAGAGGTTTATGACCACATGGGGTGTTTCTGTAAACTAAAGAATCAGGGCAATAGATATTGAATTTTGTTTGGCTGTTAATCCTTGCTTTGTTACGGGAAAAAATTGATTAAAATGGAAAATTAGCCAAAAAATACCTGTTTTGGCACCGTTTTTATTTTTTATTATTTACAACGTTCATCTGACAGATTAGATCATGTACTATTTTTATAGAGCACATTGTTACGGACGCAGGGATACCTAATATGTTTACTTTTTTAAATTTATTTAGGTTTTACACAATAATATCATTTTTGAAACAAAAAAAATAATTTTAGTGTCTCCAAAGTCTGAGAGCCATATTTTATTTTATTTTTTGGGCGATTGTCTTAGTTAGGGTCTAATTTTTTGCAGGATGAGATGACTGTTTTAATGGTATGATTTTGGGGTGCATATACCTTTTTGATCGCTTGCACTTACACTTTTTGTGATGTAAGGTGACAAAATTATGGCTTTTTTTACGTTGTTCACCTGAGGGGTTAGATCATGTGATATTTTTATAGAGCAGGTTCTTACGGACACGGCAATACCTAATATGTGTACCTTTTTTTATTTATTAAGGTTTTACACAATAATATCATTTTTTAAACCCCAAAAACTTGTTTTAGTGTCTCCATAGTCTGAGAGCCATATTTTTTTTTTTTTTTTTTTGGGCCATTGTCTCATGTAGGGGCTCATTTTTTGCGGGATGAGACGACGGTTTGAATGGTACTATTTTGGCGTACATACGACTTTTTTGATCATTTTTATTACCTTTTTTGGAAGTAAGGTGAGCAAAATTTCAATTTCATATTTTTTTTTTTTATGGCGTTCACCGTGCGGGGAATGTAACATGACCGTTTTATAGATCGGGTCGTTAAGGACGCGGTGATATATAACATGTGTAGGGAATTGAATTTTTTTAATTTTTAATCAGGGATAAATGTGTTTTTTTTATTTTTACTTTTTTTTCACTTTTTTTACATTTTTTTTTTTTTTTTTTTTACCCAGACCCACTTGGTTCTTGAAGATCCAGTGGGTCTGATGTCTGTATAATACAGTACAGTACACTATATAGTGTACTGCACTGTATTTCACTCACACTTTGAACAGATCTCTGCCTTTAGCACAGATCTGCTCAGCACCATGGACAGCAGGATGCCTGAGGGTAGAGAAAAGAAGCTTTACAGGGCTTAGAACAGGTCCTTCTGTGCTGCATCCTAAATAAAGTTTTTTTTTCAGGCTGGAGATATCGATGACCTATCCTCAGGAGAAGTCATCAATATCAGATCAGTGGGGGTCAAAACCAACCACTCCCACCGGATGCAGAAGGATCCCTCCACTGTGTAATAGCCATGCTGGCTTGCTGCAGCTCATCTCCCCTCCACAGTGGATGGAACCTTCTGCTTTCAACTCCGTCCACTGTTCAGTTTTTGGCACCTGCCGCAAATGGCTGATCAGTGGGGGTGTTTGATGTCCGACACCTCAACCCCCCCACTATCAGCTGTTTAAAGGGACTGAGAGGTGAGCACTGTCTCCTCTTCAAAGTTTACTTACAGTGTCCATAAACGCAAACCGCTGTACATATTGTGAGTATTGAAGCTTTTCTCATTTAATTGGTGAACCTTTTTAAGGATATTCCTCCACCTGATTGTAAAGCGCTGCAGCATATGTTAGTGATATATAAATACGCATTAGGCTACTTTCACACCTGCGTTAGGTGTGGATCCGTCTGGTATCTGCACAGACGGATCCGCACCTATAATGCAAACGCTTGTATCTGTTCAGAACGGATCCGGTTGCATTACCATTTTTTATTTTTTTTGTTCATGATAATGCAAACGGATCCGTTTTGACTTACACTAAATGTCAATGGGAGGCGGATCCGTTTTTAATTGCACCATATTGTGTCAGTGAAAACGGATCCGTCCCCATTAACTTACATTATGAGTCAGGACGGATCCGTTTGGCTCCGCATCGTCAGGCGGACATCAAAACGCTACAGAGCGGAATGGAGGCTGAACGGAGGCAAACTGATGCATTCTGAGCGGATCCCTATCCATTCAGAATGCATTGGGGCTGAACTGATCCGTTTTGGGCCGCTTGTGAGAGCCCTGAAACGGATCTCACAAGCGGACCCAGAAACGCCAGTGTGAAAGTAGCCTTATATTGTGTCTTTTATGTATTTTAAGCACAAATTCTTTTTTTTTTTCATGATTGCTTGGTGGCAACAACTACACCCCTAATTTACAGCAACAACTACATCACGTCAGAAATAACAGCACACTTGCGTATACAGCAATTATGGTTGTCACCTGCACAAAGTTGCATCAAAGACTCTTCAGTCACAAGTACAGCCAGTTTGGTCCTTTTTATAGAAATTATGCATGAAATTAGAGACAGAGCTGCATCATTCTTTTTGGAAAAGTAACTGTATTGCGTTTACTGTTTGTGATTATTTCACATTTTTGAAACAATTGTGTTCTAGGATTTGACTGGCTTGGAACATATGCTTATTAACTGCTCCAAAACACTCCAGCTGAACAGCACAGAGGATTTGATTGCTCCAGCAACACAAGAATCGTATTATGATCCAAATTTGGTAAAAAAAAAAACATATTTATTTTGTTTAGTTTTGTGTTTATGTTGTAGTAATTAAAACCAATGGTGTCAATATTTAAAGTGACCCTCCTATTCACCTTGCGAATACTCCTCTTTTTGTCACTGGTGGTTTAGTATTCTTCTGTTTGCGCTGTAATAGAAACCAGCTCTCCCTGCACTGACTTTCTGGTGAGCCTGGGGTGGACGTGTTTATCCACTTCAGCCAATCAGAAGCAGCAAAGCTGTAGGGAGGAGGGGAGAGCCTGAACCAGTGATGAGACAGGGGGTGTGTCTTAGACTCCCCGTAGTCAATGTACGGTAGTTCAACTGTAGTCACGGCTCTGCCCTAATGGATCCGAGGAAAATAGCAGGAAACCATCGTCTATAGGTACTGACTTCCATATCATTTTTAACTCCTGACTGGACAGAAGCCTACACAGAGATCAGGTGTAATGATTTGGTTTAGGCCCCCACATGGTTTTGGCTTTACAATAACTGATGGAAATAACTGAAGTGTGAACTCGGCCTTAGACAGGAGGGCTGACAGGTACTCTTTGAAAGATATATATATATTTTTTTAATGCACTTTAGGGAAGTACCTAGAGCCTATTGATAGGGGTCATCTGACCAGCTGCAGTGGTTTTTTTTCCGGCCAAATACCGGTTTGATTTGCCCAGTAGCAGACCGATTTCTGCTGGACCCAATTATAGTCAATAGGGCCGGCGGGCATTGTGGTAATATCCGGCAATGCCAGATTTAGAGAGCTCCAGCGGGCTGTTCTATGTTGGAAGATCCTGCTGGAACTATAATGCGAGTGTACAGGAAGCCTTACACTTCAAGGGTGCAGTCTAGTTTGGTACATAAGGCTCTAGTATTTTTGTTTGTTTTTTCTTGTTTTTTTCATCTCCGCATTTTAAAAGCAATAACTTTATATAGACCTATAACGGCTTGTTTTATGTGGGACAAGTTGTATTTTTTTTAATGCCACCAATTTAGGGTACCTTTACTGTATTTTTGGTGCAGCACTGTGAAAAAAACAGAGCAATTTCACCATTGTTTGTAGGGTTACGTTATTACGGTGTTCACTGCTCAGTAAAAACTACATTATCTTTAGTCTGCAGATCACTATGATTAAATTATATTTGAAGCAGAACGTTTTGAATGTATCTACACTTTTAGTGTCTATGAATCAAATCTGAGAATGGGTTTTATTTTATAGCCTTCTGTCACTAAGCAGCTGGTAATGAAGTGTAAACCGGTTACAGATCTGATACGGAAGGCATACAAAGATAAGAATAAATACAGGTATGGTGTTCATGTTGCTTTTAGACCGCTTATATGTTCAGTTTCAAGTGACTTAATATTTGGAGGGGTAATGTCATCAGTTATGTCGCAATAAAACCATCTCATCTGAGACGTGTGCTTGACAATTGAACATCATGGACTTGGTCCCATCTTCCTAGGTGCCTGCATTCTTGGGTAAATTACTGTTTTTTAAATTGCAAATTAGCCCCTAGGAGCAACGAGGGAGGTGCCATTGCTCCCAGAGGCTCCATTCACTGCTCTTCATGCTGTGCACCCACCATTGACTGACAGGGTCAGGCATTGATGATATATCCACTCCTGGTCCTGAAGTCTCACAGGAGCCCTTTCAGTGCACGTGCTGGAGAGGGTCTAAACAACCATTTATATGCAGAGAAGTACTGCTTGGGTGGTATCAAGAATAATTGGTCCTATACTATGAAAATGAATCCTGGCTTTTCAACACACAGAAGTAGCATTTCCCTTCTGATCACCATTGATTCATAAGTTTACATAGTTGATACGGTTGAAAAAAGTCCATCAAGTTCAACCAAGGGATATGTGGGGACGCGAATTCCAGAAGGAAGTGAGACTCGGATTTCTACACATTTTCATATGCATTTATGTTTTTTACTTTTAAGAATTTGTCTAAACCCTTTTTAAAACTGTCCACTGTTCCTGCTGTGACCACGTCCTGAGGAAGACTATTCCACAGATTCACCGTTCTTACAGTAAAGAAGCTTTGACGCTTCTGGAGACTGAACATTTCCTTCTCCAGTCGGAGGCAGAGACCCCTTGTCTTTTGGGCACATTTTACATGGAACAGCTTTTTCGCTGTATATTTTGTACGGCCCATTTATATATTTCTATAGGTTAATCATGTCCCCCCTTAGACGTTCTTCTCAAGACTAAATAAATTCAATTCTTTTAATCTTTCTTCATAACTAAGACCCTCCATGCCCCTTATCAGTTTAGTCGCTCTCCTCTGTACTTTTTCCAGCTGCAGTGCATCCTTTCTATGGACTGGTGCTCAGAACTGAACTGCATATTCCAGATAAGGCCGCACCAACGCTTTGTAAAGTGGTAATATTACATCCCTGCCCCACGAGTCCATGCCTCGTTTAATGCATGACAATATCCTGGTGGCCTTAGAAGCAGCTGATTGACATTGTATACTATAATTTAATCTACCATCTGCTTCTCTATAAGTGACTCTCCCAGTGCTACATCATCTAGGACATATGAAGCACAGAGATTATTACTACCAAGATGCATAACTTTACATTTATCCACATTGTACCTCATTTGCCAAGTTGCAAGCTACTATTATAGCAATAAGAGAGATAATGTCTTAAAGATTTTTATGCGGGTCAGATAATGATTGTGATAATATGACATACCCACTGAAATTAAACTGCTTATCTCTGTATGTAAAGTTGTGGCTTTGCAATCATTTTGGTAAATGGTAATGTATTTAATAATGTTTAAGGTTTGAAATTATGGGAGAAGAGGATATTGCATTCAAAATGATACGTACTAATGTATCCCATGTGGTTGGCCAGTTAGATGACATAAGGAAAAACCCACGGTAAGAACATTACTTCTTTTACTATACTAGTGCTTTTGTAATATTAATAAAATATAATTACCAATAATTTTCAAGAAGACCTGCTTGAAGAAAAATATTTAAAGGGTTCTCCTGAATTTTGATATCAATGGAGACTATCCTCAGGAACACCAATCAGCTGTATGAAGAGGCTGTGGCACTAGTGTGAACTCTGTGGCCACTTCCTAGGCCAGTGACATAACATACATTGGTCACATGGCCTAGTCGCAGCTCAAACACATTCAAGTGAATGGGCCTGTGCTACAATACCAAGGCGGTAAGCTGTGAGAAAGCTCATCCTAGCTCCAGCAAGCGTCATGGCTTCCTCAAACAGCTGACAAGTGGGGGTGCTGGGAGTCTGACCCCTGCTGATCTCATATTAATGACCTATCTTAAAGGGGTTATCAGAGACAAAAAAATGTCCCCCATATACCCAGGCCCCTCGCACTAAATCTACTTACCTGGCTAACCACGCTGCTATTGGTCCCCGCACCGCCGCTGCTGCTTCTCCCCGTGCGCTGATGAAAACATCCGGTGTCAGAGGGGAGCATCCCTAACGTCACTCACAATGCTAGAGAGGCTGGTTCCTGTCACCGCCTGCCATTGGCTGGTCTAGCAAAACACGGACAGTACAGACCAAAAGTTTGGACACACCTTCTCATTCAAAGAGTTTTCTTTATTTTCATGACTATGAAGGCATCAAAACTAGGAATAACACATGTGGAATTATATACATAACAAATAAGTGTGAAACAACTGAAAATATGTCATATTCTAGGTTCTTCAAAGTAGCCACCCTTTGCTTTCATTACTGCTTTGCACACTCTTGGCATTTTCTTGATGAGCTTTAAGAGGTAGTCCCCTGAAATGGTTTTCCAACAGTCTTGAAGGAGTTCCCAGAGATGCTTAGCACTTGTTGGCCCTTTTGCTTTCACTCTGCGGTCCAGCTCACCCCAAACCATCTCGATTGGGTTCAGGTCCGGTGACTGTGGAGGCCAGGTCATCTGGCGCAGCACCCCATCACTCTCCTTCATGGTCAAATAGCCCTTACTTTCAAAGTTTCTCAATTTTTCGGCTGACTGACTGACCTTCATTTCTTTTAGTAATGATGGCCACTCGTTTTTCTTTACTTAGCTGCTTTTTTCTTGCCATAATACAATGTGTATCCACCTGACTTCTCCTCAACGCAACTGATGGTCCCAACCCCATTTATAAGGCAAGAAATCCCACTTATTAAACCTGACAGGGCACACCTGTGAAGTGAAGACCATTTCAGGGGACTACCTCTTGAAGCTCATAAAGAGAATGCCAAGAGTGTGCAAAGCAGTAATCAAAGCAACAGGTGGCTACTTTGAAGAAACTAGAATATGACATATTTTCAGTTGTTTCACACTTGTTTGTTATGTATATAATTCCACATGTATTAACTCATAGTTTTGATGCCTTCAGTGTGAATCTACAATTTTCATAGTCATGAAAATAAAGAAAACTCTTTGAATGAGAAGGTGTGTCCAAACTTTTGGTCTGTACTGTATGTATAATGTGTATATGATCTAACTAACAAACAAACATTTTGACTCCCCCAGAAAATTCATCTGCTTGAATGATAACATTAATCACAATCACAAGGATGCCCAAACAGTGAAGGCCGTTCTACGAGACTTCTACGAGTCAATGTTTCCAATTCCTTCTCAGTTTGAATTACCCAGAGAATATCGCAACCGCTTTCTACACATGCACGAGTTACAGGAATGGTAAATTGCTTTTATTTATTTGATGCTAATATGTGAGTATTATAAGAAATGCACTGACGGTGAGAATTGCTATGTTTTCCAGGAGGAGTTATAGAGACAAGTTGAAGTTTTGGACGCACTGCGTCTTGGGAACGTTGATTGTATTTACAGTCATCTCTTTTTTTGCTGAACAGGTAACTTTTTTTAATTTCTTCTTCGTTCTAAGGCCGTTTAGATGGTTAAAGGGATATTCGTGTTGTGACAACTTATCCCCTATGCAGAGGATAGGGGATAACTGTTAGACTGGTGAGAGTACTATCGCTGAAACCCCATTGATCACGAGAACAGAGGCTCTGTACCCCTCAGGACCCTCTGAAATGAACAGTGGCAATGAGTGGCAGGTTGGGCATGTGCACTGCTGCTCCAGTCATCTCTATTGGATTTCCAGAAATAGCTGACCACCATTCCCGTCTGTCTCTGGAACTCCCTAAGAGATGAATGCTGTTGTGCTCATGCTCGACCTGCTGCTCCATTCATTTCAAGGGGCTCTGAGGGGTCCAGGGTCCTGGTTATTGTGATTAGTGAGGGTCCCAGCAGTAGAACCCCCACCAATCTAATAGTTTATCCCCTGTGACAGCGATAACTTGCCACAACCAGAATACCCTTTCATTTCTCATCCGTCTCATTAGGTGACACAGGCATTGACTGTGTATAGCTGTTGCCGCTAGGAGGTGGAAACAAAGTGTAAGGTCCTCCCTCTTCAGCTATATCCCTTCCTGCAGGTACCAAGCTAATCAGTTTTAGCTTAGTGTCTGTAGGAGGCAGACCTTCCTGCGTTGCAGGTCTGCTGATTTGATAAATTTGTCTTTTTTTCTAGCGGGAAGCTCAGGCAGTCCACGTAAAAACTGCCTGCACTCCCACCTAGGAGACGGGAGACCAGGGGGTCACCCAAACCCCCTGCTCGTTCCTGCTCTCTAGAAGAAAAGGAGGACCAGAGGTCCCTGTAAAAACCTCTGTCTGCCACCAGCAAACGCATCGCCACGGCCGCCCCAGTGTGAAAGTCCCCCTCTGTTCCGGTTGTAGCGTCCCTCACCAAGGGGCCAGACACCGAAGGTGGTGATCCGGCTGGAGGTCAAGGGGGGCAGAAGACGTCGAAGAGGTGAGTAGGAGCAGTGCTCCCCTCCACCCTACACTCCAGTAACCCCCTCAGTACCACCTCCAGTGCCCCTCTCCAGGACCCCGGCCAGTATTCCCTCCTCCCCACGTGTGCACTTGGGCAGCAATCTCCTTTAAGGGTTAACATACCTGGGACGCTGCTGCAGCAAGGGGTTCGCTGCTTTCTCGTTTGGAGGGACACAGGCTGGGTAAGTGTTTGTCCCTTATTTGCAGCGCCTAACCTTCCCATTTGCTCATTGGGGTGACAGGGGTGTCATTATGTCTGATCCCAGGCCCCAGGTCCCGAAGCAGGCGGTCCCGTTGGTGCGTCATTTTGCCTGCGCATCAGGTCGCGCAAAATTTCCATCCCCTCAGTCAGACTCCCTCTTCTGTGCGTGTGCTGCGCCGCCATCAAGCGGCTCGGCTCCGGACCCATTGCTTCCTGCTGCCCAACCTACGGAAGAACCGGAATGGGACGCGTTCCCTGTCTATGGTTGTACAGGATGTCTCCAATACCAACAAAGCTATTGTGGATACATTGGGGCATTTGTCAGCAAGGCAGTTCTCTGACCGGTCTGACTCTGGGAATCATGGGGCTCGTGCCCATCGCGGCCGCCCCACAAAACGGGCCAGAACTTCCTCCCCCAAAAGGGGTTCTGTGTCTCCCGTTTCCTCAGCCTCTCCTCCTCCTGCTAGAGAGTTTCACTCCATGTTCTCAGTTGAAAAGGCATGTTCCGAGGAGAGAGGGTCAGATGAGGATGTTGTCTCACCATAACGGTCAGTCGCCCAAACTATCCTCCAATGATGGACTATTTAATTACGGCAGTTATTGAGACGTTGCAGGTTGAAGATACCGGCTCCGTCATCTGCCAGCTTCGGTTTTTTCCTTTTTTAAGGTCCCGTCGCTCCGCACAAATGTTTCCCCAACCACCAGGAGTTTTGATTCCTCTCTCCAAGGAGTGGAATTTTCCAGATACAGTGGTATGCGAAAGTTTGGGCAACCTTGTTAATCGTCATGATTTTCCTTATAAAGTCGTTGGTTGTTATGATAAAAAAATGTCAGTTAAATATATCATATAGGAGACGCACACAGTGATAATTGAGAAGTGAAATTAAGTTTATTGGATTTACAGAAAGTGTGCTATAATTGTTTAACAGAATTAGGCAGGTGCATAAATTTGGGCACCACAAAAAAGAAATGAAATCAATATTTAGTAGATCCTCCTTTTGCAGAAATTACAGCCTCTAAACGCTTCCTGTAGGTTCTCAATGAGACTCTGGATTCTGGTTGAAGGTATTTGGACCATTTCTCTTTACAAAACATCTTTAGTTTCATTCAGGTTTGATGGCTTCCGAGCATGGACAGCTCTCTTTAAGTCACACCACAGATTTTCAATTATATTCAGGTCTGGGTACTGAGATGGCCATTCCAGAATGTTGTACTTGTTCCTCTGCATAAATGCCTTAGTGGATTTTGAGCAGTGTTTAGGGTCGTTGTCTTGTTGAAAGATCCAGCCACGGCGCAGCTTCAGCTTTGTCACTGATTCCTGGACATTGTCTCCAGAATCTGCTGATACTGAGTGGAATCCATGTGTCCCTCAACTTTGACAAGATTCCCAGTCCCTGCACTGGCCAACGCCCCACAGCATGATGGAACCACCACCATATTTTACTGTAGGTAGCAGGTGTTTTTCTTTGGAATGCTGTGTTCTTTTTCCTCCATGCATAACGCCCCTTGTTATGGCCAAATAAACTCAATTTTAGTTTCATCAGTCCACATCACCTTATTGCAAAATGAAGCTGGCTTGTCCAAATGTGCTTTAGCCCACCTCAAGCGGCAGTTTTTGTGCTGTGGGCGGAGAAAAGGCTTCCTCTGCATCACTCTCACATACAGCATCTCCTTGTGTAAAAGTGCGCGCCGAATGGTTGAACGATGGCACAGTGACTCCATCTGCAGCAAGATGATGTTGTAGGGTCGTTGGTGGCTGGTCTGTGGGTTGACTCTGACTGTTGCTCACCATTCGTTGCTTCTGTCTATCCGAGATTTTTCTTGTCTGCCACTTCGAGCCTTAACTTGAACTGAGCCTGTGGTCTTCCATTTCCTCAATATGTTCCTAACTGTGGAAACAGACAGCTGAAATCTCTGAGACACCTTTCTGTATCCTTCCCCTAAACCATGATGGTGAACAATCTTTGTCTTCAGGTTCATTTGAGAGTTGTTTTTGAGACCCCCATGTTGCTACTCTTCAGAGAAAATTAAAAGAGGAGGGAAACTTACAATTGACCCCCTTAAATACTCTTTCTCATAATTGGATTCACCTGTGTATGTAGGTCAGGGTCACTTGGCTTACCAAGCCAATTTTGAGTTCCAATAATTTAGTTCTAAAGGTTTGGAATCAATAAAATGACAACAGTGCCAAATTTATGCACCTGCCTAATTGTGTTTAAACAATTATAGCACACTTTTCTGTAAATCCAATAAACTTCATTTCACTTCTCAAATATCACTGTGTGTGTCTCCTATATGATAAATTTAACTGACATTTTTATCGTAACAACCAACGATTTTATACAGGAAAATCATGACGATTAACAAGGTTGCCAAACTTTCGCATCCCACTGTAGACTATTTTATGTTGCCAAAATGCTTTAACGTCTTTTACCTTTTCCGGAGGATATTGACTAAGAAATGGTCGGCTTCCACCTATAGTGGACCCGGCCAGTTTCCCGCTTGGCTAAACATACTACCTTGCCAATGGCGGATAGGGCTTCTTTTTCTGATATCAAAGATAAGAAGCTGGAAGGGTTTGCAAAATCTGCCTTTGAAGCGTGGGCACAGCGCTACAGCCGGTGTTTGCCTCTACATGGGTGAGCAAGGCTATGGGGGAGGTGGGCAAATAACTTGCGTCAGGGTCTTGAGTCGGGAGTCCCCTCGGAGGAACTTGCAGATGTGGCCCTTGCAGCTCCTCGCAAGCCAGTGGCATATATTTGTGAAGCATCTTTGGACGCGGCCCAAAGTTTATGGCACGCCTCGTCAGCCCTGTTGGTGGCTATTCGCCGTACCCTTATGGCTCTGATGCTGGGCGGCAGATAATGCTTCAAAGCGAGCCCCTGACGGCCCTCCATTAACTGGCAGGCAGACTTTTTGGGTAAGCGCCTGGAATGAGATCATTTAGGACGCTACAGGTGGTAAAAGCACCCATTTACCTCAGAACCGGGGCGGTCTAATAAGGCAAAAAAGCAGAAGCCTTTTTTTTTTTCGTCCCTTTAGGAGTTTTTCCGGCCCCAAGGGAGCATCCGATAAGTCAGCCGCAGGCCAGAAGCGCAAGCCTTCCTTCAAGCCGCGGCCTTCCTGGCATTCCTGTCAACAGGGCTCCCAGTCCTTTAACCCAAAGAGCTCCGCTGCATGGCAGTCGGCTCCCGGCGCCCTCCTTTTGGGTGGGCGGCCGGCTTTATGTGTTTCGGCATGTTTGGCTGGCTCATGCCTCAGATGCGTGGGTGAGGGAGGTCATTGCAGAGGGCTACAAGCTGGATTTCAAATCCTCCCCTCCGTCACGTTTTTTTCGGTCGTCTCTTCCGGCCTCTCCTGCAGCCGCAGATTCTTTTTTTCTGGCAATTCACACGCTGCTGCAGCAAGGTGTGATTGTTCCGGTCCCTGCGCAAGACCGTTTTCAGGGGTTTTACTCCAATCTCTTTGTGGTTCCCAAAAAAGAGGGGACGGTCCGTCCCGTTCTAGACCTCAAGGCGCTCAACCGATTCCTTAGTGTCCGCAGATTCCCGATGGAGTCACTGAGGTCGGTCATTGCGTCCATAGAACCGGGGGGAGTACCTGTCCTCGATAGACATCAAGGAGGCTTATCTTCACGTCCCCATATGTGTCAGTCATCAGAGGTTTCTCTGTTTCGCAGTAGGTCCATTTCACTACCAATTTGTATCCCTCCTGTTTGGCCTAGCCACGGCTCCCAGGGTCTTTACAAAGGTTCTGGCGGTTCCTGCTCAAAGAAAAAGGGGGTCAGGTCAGCACATCCCAAAGCGCAGGGGCACGTTGCTATGGCTGAGAACAAGACTGTTAAACAAAACATGCAATGCAACAGCTCACTGCAAACCAAATAAAGTACAAAAATTGCATCATAATTGCAAATGCTATACTAATAAGTTAGAGTATGCTTGGCAAATCGTTTTATACCAAAATTATTTGAGCCCGTCTGCCGCACGTCAGGCGATCTCTAGTTAGACGGGTTCCTAACACTAAATTTACCTGTTATGTGCCATGACGGCTATCGTATAAATCAGAAAGTGCAGGTTCCACATGCATGCTGAATCCGCCTGAATTTCTGTCATTTTTGGTGTCATTGTCCTGCTCCATGCCAGGGGGATTGTGGCGATCCCATACTTAGACGACATCCTGGTGAAAGGGTCTGTCGTTCCAAGGGACGGCAGACAGCTGAGCATAGACCTGACACCCTGGAGCGCTTCGGATGGATCGTGAACAGACTGAAGTCTTGTCTTTATCCATTGCAGCGAATGACTTATCTGTGCATGGTACTGGACATTTTTCAGACCAAGGTGTTCTAGCCTCCGGAAAAACTATCCGCTCTCCGTCTTCAGATTCACTCATTGTTGCGGCCAGCTCGATTCCCATTCGTCGCTGCATGCGGGCTCTGGGGCACATGGTTTCTGCTTTCGAAGCAGTTGCCTATGCTCAGTTCCATACCAGAGCGCTTCAGCGAGCCATTCTGTCCAGCTAGGATTGCTCCCCAGACTCCTTGATCGGCCAATGCGTCCCCTTGCCCCAGTGCGCCGGGCCCTTAGAGGGGTGGATGGCCTCTCCGATGTTGACATCGGGCGTTCGTTTCTCCCTCTCCGTTGGAGGGTGTTAACAACGGACACAAGCCTCAGGGGGTGGGGGGGAGTGTTGAAAAACTCTCGGTCCAGGGGTTTGGTCAACCGAGGAGTGCTCCCTTCCAATCAATGTTGCTGGAGTTGAGGGCGATTCGGCTCTCTGCAACACTGGGGCGATCATCTCAGGGGTTGTCCAGTGCGGTGTGCAGTCCGACAACTCCACGGCGGTGGCATACATCAATCATCAGGGCGGCACCCGGAGCCCAAAAGTCATGGATGAGACGGCACTGATTTTCAGCTTGGCGGAAGAAACAGGTTTCGGCGCTATCGGCAGTTTCACATTCCAGGGGTAGACAATTAGATCGCTGACTTTCTCAGCCTGGAGCATCTCGATCCTGGCCAGCGTGCTCTTCACCCACAGGTCTTTCGGGACATCTGCAAGAAGTGGGGTCAGCCGGATGTGGATCTCATGGCCTCACGCTTCAACAACAAGGTCGAGGACTTTGTCGCACGTTCCAGGGCCCCCTGGGCCTTGGCATGAAATGCACCGGTGATCCCATGGAGTCGGTTCACGTTTCCTTACGTGTTCCCCGCCTCTTCCTCATTCCGCGGCTTCTCCGGAAGATCAGGTCCGAGGGATTGCCGTCATTCTCGTTGCCCCAGATTGGCCACGCAGGGTGTGGCATGCGTCCCTTTCTACTAAGGTCTGAAAGGGAAGAGATTTAAATAAATAATGTTTTGCCGAATCCTTTCCCATAAAACTATATAGCAATCTGCTCAGCTACTCCTGCTCTATAACATGCTGCCTACATTTTCATGCTGCCAGGTTCCCTTTAAAACCTTAAAGGGACACTGACAGGCCAAATCAGCATATATAGTTATATATATGACATTACAGGTCTTATACAGTATATTAAAAGCATCTAAGTATCCCCCCTGTCCACCTTCTAAATACCGAAATATAAAGTTTATATAACCTGCCTGTCTCGTCACCAATCTGCCCAAGGGGCGGCGTTTCATCTTAAAATGCGCCCAGCCAGCCCGCTCCCAACTGCCGTTCTGAAGCCCCGCCCAGCTCATCAATATTCACTTCGCTGGGCGGCGGCTACAACTCTCCCCAGTCACCATCCTGCGCATGGGCAGATTTGACATGAACGATGCCAGGAGGATTCAATTGCCCATGCGCAGGATCGTGACTGGGGAGAGTTGTAGCCGCCGCCCAGCGAAGTGAATATTGATGAGATGGGCGGGGCTTCAGGCAGGTTATAAAACTTTATTTTTTCGGTATTTATAAGGTGGACAGGGGAGATACTTAGATGCTTTAATAGACTGTATAAGACCTGTAATGTCATAGTATAAACTATATATGCTGATTTGGCCTGTCAGTGTCCCTTTAAGTATAGGGCACATTTTTAGTTTTGCATTTTCGTTTTTTCCTTCCTACGTTCTATAGCCATAAATTTTTTAATTTTCCGCTCGTATAGCCATATCAGAGAATATTTTTGCTGTATATGTTGAGGGAAGCATTTAATATATAATATGTTGGAAAATTGGAAAAAAAAATATTTTGTGGGGTTAAATTGAAAAAAAATATATACTTCAATTCCACCAAGGTTTTTGAGGGTTTTTACATCACAGGGTTCACTGTGCGCTAAAAATGACATGACGTCCTTATTCTGTGGCTCAATTACGAACATGGCGAGCTCAAAATAGTAGTTTTGTTTTTTTGTTAACCTCCTCAGGACCGCGTACGCAGGATGCGTCTTTGCGGCGGTCCTGTTGTTCTGGGTGGACGCGCCGGTGCGTCCTCTCGCGAGACGCGAGATTTCCTGTGAACGCTGCGCACACAGGCGCGCGCGTCACAGGATCGGAAGGTAAGCGAGTGGATCTCCAGCCTGCCAGCGGCGATCGTTCGCTGGCAGGCTGGAGATGTGATTTTTTTAACCCCTAACAGGTATATTAGACGCTGTTTTGATAACGCGTCTAATATACGTGCTAACACCTGGTCCTCTGGTGGTCCCCCTTTGTTTGGATCGACCACCAGAGGACACAGGCAGCTCAGTAATATGTTGCACCAAGCACCACTACACAACACCCCCCCCCCCCCCCCCCACCCCCCCCCCCGTCACTTATTAACCCCTTATTAGCCCTTGATCACCCTGATCACCCCATATAGACTCCCTGATCACCCCCCTGTCATTGATTACCCCCCTGTCATTGTTCACCCCCCTGTAAAGCTCCATTCAGATGTCCGCATTGATTTTTACGGATCCACTGATAGACTGATCGGATCCGTAAAAATCATACGGACGTCTGAATGCAGCCTTACAGGGGAGTGATCAATGACTGTGGTGATCACCCCATATAGACTCCCTGATCACCCCCCTGTCATGATTACCCCCTGTCATTGATCACCCCCCTGTAAAGCTCCATTCAGATGTCGCATGATTTTACGGATCCACTGATAGACTGATCGGATCCGTAAAAATCATACGGACGTCTGAATGGAGCCTTACAGGGGAGTGATCAATGACTGTGGTGATCACCCCATATAGACTCCCTGATCACCCCCCTGTCATTGATTACCCCTCTGTCATTGATCACCCCCCTGTAAAGCTCCATTCAGATGTCCGCATGATTTTTACGGATCCACTGATAGACTGATCGGATCCGTAAAAAATCATACGGACATCTGATGCAGCCTACAGGGGAGGATCAATGACGGAGGTGATCACCCCATATAGACTCCTGATCACCCCCCTGTCATTGATTACCCCTCTGTCATTGATCACCCCCTGTAAAGCTCCATTCAGATGTCGCATGATTTTACGGGATCCACTGATAGACTGATCGGATCCGTAAAAATCATACGGGACGTCTGAATGCAGCCTTACAGGGGGGTGATCAATGACAGTTGGGTGATCACCCCATATAGGACTCCCTGATCACCCCCCATGTCATTGATCCCCCCCCCCTGTAAGGCTGCATTCAGTCTTTTTTTTGGCCCAAGTTTAGCGGAATTTTTTTTTTTTTTCTTACAAAGTCTCATATTCCACTAACTTGTGACAAAAAATAAAATCTCACATGAACTCACCATACCCCATCACGGAATCCAAATGCGTAAAATTTTTAGACATTTATATTCCAGACTTCTTCTCACGCTTTAGGGCCCCTAGAATGCCAGGGCAGTATAAATACCCCACATGTGACCCCATTTCGGAAAGAAGACACCCCCAGGTATTCCGTGAGGGGCATATTGAGTCCATGAAAGATTGAAATTTTTGTCCCAAGTTAGCGGAACGGGAGACTTTGTGAGAAAAAAATAAAAAATATCTATTTCCGCTAACTGTGCCAAAAAAAATAAATTTCTAAGAACTCGCCATGCCCCTCATTGAATACTTTGGGGTGTCTTCTTTCCAAAATGGGGTCACATGTGGGGTATTTATACTGCCCTGGCATTCTAGGGCCCCAAAGCGTGAGAAGAAGTCTGGTATGCCAAATGTCTAAAAATGCCCTCCTAAAAGGAATTTGGGCCCCTTTGCGCATCTAGGCTGCAAAAAAGTGTCACACATCTGTATGGCCGTACTCAGGAGATTGGGCAATGTGTTTTGGGGTGTCATTTTACATATACCCATGCTGGTTGAGATAAATATCTTGTCAAATGCCAACTTTGTATAAAAAAATGGAAAAAGTTGTCTTTTGCCAAGATATCTCTCTCACCCAGCATGGTATATGTAAAAAGACACCCCAAAACACATTCCCCAACGTCTCCTGAATACTGCGATACCAGATGTGTGACACTTTTTTGCAGCCTAGGTGGGCAAAGGGGCCCACATTCCAAAGAGCACCTTTCGGATTCACTGTCATTTACCTACTTACCACACATTAGGGCCCCTGGAAAATGGCCAGGGCAGTATAACTACCCCCACAATAGACCCCATTTGGAAAGAAGACACCCCAAGGTATTCCGTGAGGGGCATGGCGAGTTTCCTAGAATTTTTATTTTTGTCACAAGTTAGTGGTAAAGATGATTTTTCTTTTTTTTAATATTTTTTTTTCATACAAAGTCTCATATTCCACTAACTTGTGAGCAAAAAATTAAAAACTTCCATGAACTCCCTATGCCCATCAGCGAATACCTTGGGGTCTCTTCTTTCCAAAATGGGGTCACATGTGGGTAGTTATACTGCCCTGGCATTCTAGGGGCCCAAATGTGTGGTAAGGAGTTTGAAATCAAATTCTGTAAAAAATGACGAGTGAAATCCGAAAGTGCTCTTTGGAATATGGGCCCCATTTGCCCACCTAGGGCTGCTAAAAAGTGTCACCATCTGGTATCTCCGTACCAGTAGTAGGTGGGGAATTGTTTTGGGGTGTCATTTTACATATACCCATGCTGGGTGAGAGAAATATCTTGGCAAAAGACAACTTTTCCCATTTTTTTTATACAAATTGGCATTTGACCAAGATATTTATCTCACCCAGCATGGGTATATGTAAAAATGACACCCCAAAACACATTCCCCAACTTCTACTGTAATACGGAGATACCAGATGTGTGACACTTTTTTGTCAGCCTAGGTGGGCAAAGGGGCCCACATCCAAAGAGCACCTTTCGGATTTCACTCGTCATTTTTTACAGAAGTTGATTTCAAACTCCTTACCACACATTTGGGGCCCCTATAATGCCAGGGCAGTAATAACTACCCGCCACAAGTGACCCCATTTGGAAAGAAGAGACCCCAAGGTATTCGCTGATAGGGCATAGTGAGTTCATGGAAGTTTTTATTTTTTGTCATAAGTTAGTGGAATATGAAGACTTGATTAAGAAAAAAAAAAAAAAAAAATCAGCATTTCCACTAACTTGCGACAAAAAATAAAAAATTCTAGTACTCGCCATGCCCCTCACGGAATACCTTGGGGGTTCTTCTTTCCAAAATGGGGTCACTTGTGGGGTAGTTATACTGCCCTGGCATTCTAGGGGCCCAAATGTTGTGGTAAGAGTTTGAAATCAATTCTGTAAAAAATGACCTGTGAAATCCGAAAGGTGCTGTTTGGAATATGGCCCCTTTGCCCACCTAGGCTGCAAAAAAAGTGTCACACATCTGTATCTCTGTATTCAGGAGAATTTGAGGAATGTGTTTTTGGGGTGTCTTTTACATATACCCATGCTGGGTGAGATAAATATCTTTGGTCAAATGCCAACTTTGTATAAAAAAAAGGGAAAAGTTGTATTTTGCCAAGATATTTCTCTCACCCAGCATGGGGTATATGTAAAATGACACCCCAAAACACATTCCCCACCTTCTCCTGAGTACAGAGATACCAGATGTGTGACACTTTTTTGCAGCCTAGGTGGGCAAAGGGGCCCATATTCCAAAGAGCACCTTTCGGATTTCACAGGTCATTTTTTACAGAATTTGATTTCAAACTCCTTACCACACATTTGGGCCCCTAGAATGCCAGGCAGTATAACTACCCCAACAAGTGACCCCATTTGGAAAGAAGAGACCCCAAGGTATTTCGTGATGGCATAGTGAGTTCATGGAAGTTTTTATTTTTTGTCACAAGTTAGTGGAATATGAGACTTTGTAATAAAAAAAAAAATAAAAAAAGAAAAAAATCATATTTTTCCGCTAACTTGTGACAAAAAATAAAAAGTTCTATGAACCTCACTATGCCCATCAGCGAATACCTTAGGGTGTGTACTTTCCGAAATGGGGTCATTTGTGGGGTGTTTGTACTGTCTGGCCATTGTAGAACCTCAGGAAACATGACAGGTGCTCAGAAAGTCAGAGCTGCTTCAAAAAGGGAAATTCACATTTTTGTACCATAGTTTGTAAACGCTATAACTTTTACCCAAACCATTTTTTTTTTACCCAAACATTTTTTTTTATCAAAGACATGTAGAACAATAAATTTAGAGCAAAATTTATATATGGATGTCGTTTTTTTGCAAAATTGTACAACTGAAAGTGAAAAATGTCATTTTTTTGCAAAAAAATCGTTAAATTCGATTAATAACAAAAAAAGTAAAAATGTCAGCAGCAATGAAATACCACCTTAATGAAAGCTCTATTAGTGAAAGAAAAGGAGGTAAAATTCATTTGGGTGGTAAGTTGCATGACCGAGCAATAAACGGTGAAAGTAGTGTAGGTCAGAAGTGTAAAAAGTGGCCCTGGTCTTTCAGGGTGTTTTAAGCACTGGGGGCTGAGGTGGTTAAATAAACTTTGAAAAAAAAATCTAACATTTTTTGCACCGCCATTATCTGACAGCCATAACTTTTTATATTTCTGTCCACAGAGCTGTATGAAGGCTTTTTTTTGCAGGATGAACTGTTGTTTTTTACTGGTACCATTTTTGTGGCACGTATGACTTTGATCACTGTTAGTCAATTCTTTTTTTTGGGGGGGCGACGACTAAAAAAAACTTTTTCATTTTTTTCCAATGTGACGTTCGCTGCACATTTTCAGATCTGGTGATACCTGATATGTTTATTGTTTATATATTTTTATATGGAAAATTTGGAAAGAGGGTTCATTTCAACTTTAAAAATAAAATTATTTATTTAACTTTTTAATTTTATAATAATAATTTTTTAACCCCCTTAGGGGGCTAGAACCTGGGATCTTTTATTTCCTTGCCCCATTCACCATAATAGAGATTCTATTAGGCTGAATGGGATTTTGGCACGCTCTCTGCTTAGCTGTGCTTTGTGCACAGCTTAGCAGGTAGGTTACTATGACAGCCCTGGGAAGTTCCAGAAGTGTCCAGGCTTCCATTGTAACCGATCATAGCCCCTGCGGGGGGCTCCAATTAGAAGCCAGAAGGTGCCACAGATGCTGTGATCACTGTTGATCCTGAAAGGTTACATGGCGGTTAAATTGCGGGGATCACCATTCCCTGTCATTGCGGCTGGGTGACTGCTGTATTATACAACCGGTATCTGCCACATATGGAGCGGGCTGACTGGAGCAGCCCGCTCCATACATTCCATCACCCACCGTTGACGCAACAGTACACCATGGTGGCTGAGGGGGTTAAAGGGATTGTTGCTGTTTCAGGATACTGATAGGTCATCAATATCAGATTGGTGGGGTTCTGACTCCAGACACCCTGCCGCTGGTTGCAGATGCTGCGCTCAAGCAATGTAATTACACCTTCCTCTCTTGTTCACTTGAATTACACTGAACAGCTGCTACAAGAGAGACTTTGTGCAGGAACATTTTGAAGAGGACACAACACCCGCACAAGTGTCCTCAGTCTCTTTTAATCCAGTGATTGGCAGGCGTGTCGGACCCCGGCCAATCGGATATTGATGACCTATCCTCAGGACAGGTCATCAATACCCTGACACTGCACAGCCATGTTAAATGGGTACTGGTTGTGCATTAAAGAATAAAACTGAAAAAAAAAAATTTCTTTACTGTGGTATCGATGTCATGTTGTCTTCTCTATTCACTTAGTTGCTTTCAATCTCCACTTATAAGATGGTTGGTTTCATTTTACCCAACATGTCATCAAGCAACTTAGTTGGAGGCTTACAGTAACTGAGTCATTTCTCTGCTCCTTAGTTAATTGCACTTAAAAGAAAGATATTTCCCAGAAGAAGAATGCAAACCGAAGTGAGCCAAGAAAGAAGTAAAGTGTAGAAAAGGAATGGCTGCTTAAAAGACTACCTCAATACGAAGTACGTGGATGTGTCAGAATCTCAGCAGAAGACAAGGAATATGTTTCCACAGCACAAGGGTCGTGAGAGGGGCTGAGTGTTCTGGCTGTGGTTAGGTGGTTTCACTTTATAGCTATTATGTCATGAAGAGAACATCCAGCACAAGCAGGGTCATGGATGTGTACATGTGTGGCATGTCCAAGCCACTGGAATCTAATATGTGGGAATCTGCTAGCGGTCACGCTTCTGCTTTGAACATCTGACCTTTAAAACCAAAGGATTATGAAACGACAACAGCACTTCACATTTTCATGCCACTAAAAGTGGCAGCCCAGCGGGGGCGTTTTCAGAGACTTATCGAAAATGAACTACTTACACTCCAGTTTTGTACTACTCTCCTTCCACAAAAACGTCTTCAGTATCAAAGTGTGACCAACATTGAAATTGTGTGACATGGGAATGTATATGTAAATACAAGTCAAGTGCCTGTGTACAGATAATATCCTTTATCATATGTGTGACCTACATGTAATGTATTGTATGGAAGAGTTGAGACATTGATTTGCACTCCAATGGAATGGCTTGGGTCTACAAGTTGAGAAGGTTCGCCGCTGTTATGTGCATGTATGGATGTTAAACCCATTACTCCTTTACCTCTCTCCTCCCATATTTATCACTCACTTTGGGAATTTGACAAAGATGACGTTTCTTAACTGTAATAATAATTCATATCTGGCGCCATAGAAATTAAAATGATTGTGTGAATGTAAGTAATTTTTGAAAATTATATGGTTTTTAATTATCACAAAATTTTATTGTGCAATAAATTTTGTGTCACAAATGTGTACTTTATGTTCAGAATTTTATTACTGTCAAACCTTGTCAGAGTGATAAGAAAACCCACTCGAACAAATCTCAGTGGTTTCTGTTCTCTACTGCAACCAATGAAAGGGGATAGCACTGTACTCAGCTATCTCTGGCGCTCCCATAGAGAATGAATGGAGCGGCAATGCGCATGCACAACCTGCCACTCCATCAGAGCAGGGAACGGGACCCCCATTCTTGTGATGTGTGAGAGTCCCAGAAGTTGGACCTCCAGCGATCAGCTATGACTTAATAACCTAGCACAACCCCTTTAAACTTCAGCGCTGTTTTGAAAATGAAGCAATAAAGGGTTTGTGCACTGGATAGGTCATCATATCAGATTGCTGGGGGTCAGCACCCCTGCCGATTAGCTGTTTGAAGGGTCATGTTAGCGCTGCGCCCTCTTCAATGTTTACTTGCACGCCGTCCTAGATTGTAGAGGCGGTGATGTGTAATTACAGCTGCTCGTGCCCATTCACTTTAATCTTGATGGCATGTAAAACATTTGAAGGGTCCGCAGCGCTTATGTGTGCGCTGTATCCTCTTCAAACAGGTGATCGGTTGGGGTGCCATCTGTCAGACCCTCACCAATCTGATATCAATGACCTATCCTGAGTACAATGTAACAGATTGGGGGCTGTGAACAATAAGTCCGCTCTTTATTCCCTGACAGTTTAATCCTGAGGCCAAGTACTAAGAATGTGGAAAACTATGTACATTAAAGGGCCAGTCCCATCTGGACATTTATGGCATATCTATAGGATATGTAATTAATGTCCAATAGGTGCAAAACCACCCAGAGGGAGCATGTCCAAACAGCCACAGCCTTGTACCTGTGTAGAGGCATCTGGGAGAGCCCCCACGCAGCAGCCATTTTCAGTTCTGGGACTCTCTGGTTCTATGCTTCCCACTGGTCCCCGAATGTTTTCATTCTCAGCAGTGTGCTCTATAAAAGGGAAAATGTTGCCCCTCTTTGGAATCGCCCATTCTCAAAAGTTGGCAAGTATGAAATCTAACTTAGTATTGCATAGATTATTAATCTTGTTATTCTTATTCAAGAATACTTTGTCATACAGATTTGATGCTGTGCTGAAATACTTTAAGGGAACAATATCACCGGACCCAAGAGGAGAGTCACAAGAACCACCCCATATATTGCACATCCGACAATAAGTCAATATAAAAATATATATAAAGTTTATTAGACACACCAACAGATACACATTAAAAATTGTATACAATTAGAACAAAGTGCGGTATGCAATATAATATATGTAACCGACACATGCAGGTCCACTGGGTTGCCACAGAATGGGCATATACATTATAAACCAGCATATAAAAATCCAATACAAAACATATAGCAAATATGAAATGAGGTGAGACCACTAGAAATGCAAACAGACCATGATGAGGTCTAAATTGGAGAGTCAAACCTACATAAACCTGCTGGTGCAGTGGACCTGGAAGAGTGAGAGAACGCCCAACGCGTATCGCCGAAACAATCCGGCTTCCTCAGGGGTAAGGAGCTGTGTGTTGGGGTATCACTTTATATAGGATGATAAATAGGGCAAAATTACATTCACCTGTGCAGCAGAGTGTTCTGAGCAGTGTGGAGGGCATATCAAACAATCCATGACCGGAACCGGAAGTGTGGAGGTCACATGATCGGCAGGTGGAACGCATATGCGTTCCACCTGTCAGATCACAGCTGCACAATAAAATAAAATAATTTGCTTTTATTGTGTAAAAAAAAAAACGATTTGATCCATATGCAAATTAACCTGGAGATGAGTCCAGGGACAGGACTCACCTCAGGTTAATTTGCATATGGATCAAATCGTTATTTTACACAATTAAAGCACACAGAGCTATGGGGACTGGGTATTGCGGATGTGCTAGCGGCCATCTAGCAACCCACTTCCTCAGCTCTATACACAAAATCCCGGTGACAGGTTCCCTTTAATGTCTTTTTTAAAGGGGGTTTTTCCGGGATTTTACTACTGAATGACCTATCCTTAGGATAGAAAAAGGGGGTTAGTCAGCACATCCCATGCGCAGGTGCACGCTGCCATGGCTAGAAACACAAAGAAAAAAGACAATGCAACAGCACTCTGCAAATCAAATAAAGTACAATAATGCTATAGTAATAGAAAATATTCTGGTGCTAATGCTACGCTTATTTTGTAAATTTGAGATTCTTGGCAAATACATTTTGTACAAAATTATTGCGGCCTGTCTGCCACACGTCAAGGCGATCTCTGTAAGACGGGAACCTAACACTAAATGCTACCTGTTATATGCCATAACGGCCACCATAAAATTCAGGGAGTGCAGGTTCCACATGCATGCTGGGTCCACTCTGCTTTTATCATTTTTGGTGCTCAGCATGCATGTTGGTACCTGCATCCCCTAAATTTAATGGAGGCCATTTTGACACCAAAAATGATAAAAAAGCAGAGTGGACCCAGCATGCATGTGGAACCTGCACTCCCTGAATTTTACGGTGGCCATTATGGCACATAACAGGTAGCATTTAGTTTTAGGTTCCCGTCTTACAGAGATCGCCTTGACGTGTGGCAGACGGGCCCAAATAATTTTGTACAAAATGTATTTGCCAAGAATCTCTAATTTACAAAATAAGCGTAGCATTAGCACCAGAATATTTTCTATTACTATGGCATTATTGTACTTTATTTTGGTTTGCAGAGTGCTGTTGCATTGTTTTTTTCTATCCTTAGGATAGGTCATCAGTATCTGATCGGTGGGGGTCTGACACCTAGGACCTCCGCCGATGCTGTTTGAGGAGGCACCAGCACTCCTGTGAGCGTCACGGCCTTCTACATGTTTACCAAGCACAGTGTTGTACATTGTATGGCGTCTGTGCTTGGTTAATACGCTCACCCTATTTACTTCAGTGGGGCTGAGCTGCTCCTAGGCCATGTGACCGTGTTGTCACTGGCATCGGAAAAGCTGTGAGAAGGCCAGGACGCTCACAGGAGTGCCGCTGCCTTCTCAAACAGCTGATCGACGGGGGTCCCCAGGTATCAAACCCCCACCGATCAGATACTTATGACCTATCCTGAGGATAGGTCATCAGTAATAAAATCCTGTAAAACCCCTTTAAGTGTCTCCATCCAGAATTGTTAAATACCTGCTACTTAATTGCATTGCTCTTGATTATGCTACAAAGTGGCCAATGTACCAACATGGACAAGTGTACATCAGACATAACATCTAGAGCAGACCTGTGACATGATATAGATTGTCTTCCCCCTCCATTCTCTTATCCTACAATTAGGATGCCATTGGCTTTCATTCAGTGACACCCTGGAGACACGGGTCTCCTGACAGATCTTGATCGTACAAGCTCATTCTTATTTATAGATATGTCTCAAATATAATCTAATGGCATCAGGGGACTGGCTGCTACAGTGTTCCTATTAAGGATCTGAACTGCTATGTGACCGATAAGAAGTGCAGACCCCTCATTTCACCACCGGTCATGAGCAAAACCTTTTATTATCTGCCCTGTGTTGGCATTTTCTCATTCAAATAAAACAGTGGGACTGTATAAGGTGTTACACCGCTTTTTGGACATACCTGGCACTTGTCATGTTTCTATGGCTCTTTTTTTCTGATCACCATTCAGTATATTTAGCAACAACATGTGCAAGTGTATTAGAATACGTTTTTTTTTGTGGTAGTGTTTTTATTTGTCAAGAATGAAATGTCAAGCATTTATGCAGTGCTTAGCCTTTAGGAAACAATTAATAATTAACTGAAATCAGATCTAAATCTTCATCTCTGAAATACAGAACAATTAACCCCTGGGATACCAGCGCATATATGTCTGGCACTCCGATCGGACGGGTGCAGGAGCTGTGCCCGCTCGATCAGTGGCAGGGGAGCCGAGCCCCTGCTGTATACGCTAGCATTGGTAAATACAACAATGCTGGCATATTAATCCCTTGTGTGCCACGGTCAACGCGGATCACGGCATATACGGTGTTTGCTGAGAGTACAGGCGCCCTCTCTCACCCCGTTGGGTCCTTGTGCTGCGGTAACGGGGACCCGATGGCTGGTATGGCAGCCCGATGCCTTTCACAGTGTGTATTACAATACACAAAGTATTGTAATGTATTGTAGAGGGGAATTAGACCCCCAAAAGTTTAAGTACCTTACAAAAAAAGTAAAAAATAAATTAAAAAAATGCGTTTTCATAATGTTAGAAAAATGCCCTTTTTGCTATATTATAACATACATTGTAAAGAATAGAAAAAAAAGGAAAAAAGACATATTAGGTATCACTGTGTCTGTAACCACTCTATAAAAATATCACATAATCCATACTGTCAGGTTAACTCCGTTAAAAAAAATAAAAATAAGCCAAAACAGCCTTTTTTGGGCCACTTTGCCTCACAACAAGTGCAATACCAAGCAATCAAAAAGTCATACAGTGCCTTGCAAAAGTATTCACCCCCCTTGATTTTTTTCGTATTTTGGTGCCTCACAACCTGGAATTAACATGGATTGTTTGAGGGTTTGCATAATTTAATTTACAGAACATGCCTACAACTTTGAAGATGTTTTATTTTATTTATTGTGAAGCAAACAACAAATAGGACAAAATAACTGAAAAAGTCAATGTGCATAACTATTCACCCCCCTAAAGTCAATACTGTAAGTTTTGGTGGGCGGCCATCTCTTGGCAGGTTTGCTGTTGTGCCATGTTCTTTGCATTTGGTTATGATAGATTTGATGGTGCTCCTGGGGATCATCAAAGATTTGGATATTTTTTTATAACCCAACCGTGACTTGTACTTCTCAACAATATTGTCCCTTACTTGTTTGGAGAGTTGCTTGGTCTTCATGGCAGTGTTTGGTTAGTGATGCCTCTTGCTTAGGTGTTGCAGCCTCTGGGGCCTTTCAAAAAAGGTGTGTTTATGTAATGACGGATCATGTGACACTTAGATTGCACACAGGTGGACATCATTTCACAAATTATGTGACTTCTGAAGGTAATTGGTTGCACCAGAGCTTTTTATGGGCTTTCTAACAAAGGGGGTGAATACATACGCACATGCCAACTTTCTGTTTTCTATTTCTGAACAGTAGTTTAATTTATATATTTTTCTCATTTCACTTCACCAACTTAGACTATTGTGCTCTGATTCGTCACATGAAATTCAGATTAACAAAGCATTGAACTTAAGGCTATAATGTAACTGTTACGCTGAGCGCTCCGGGTCCCCTGCTGGTCTCGGAGCGCTCACAGCGTATGTCCCCAGGCAGCACTCCAGCGTCTCGGCGTGTGCGTCCTCGCTCTCTAGGGCGCGCGCGCGCCGGACTCTTAGAGTCAAAGGACCAGTGCACCAGTGATTGGTGCCTGGTCCAAAGGGGTTATTAAGGGTTAAGGTTGTGAGAGGCAGTGCTGACTTAATTAGGCTGCACCTGTGCACTGCCCATTTATACCTTCTCCTCCCACAGCCTTCTGCCGGATCTTTGTGCCTTGTGCCTCAGAGAAAGCGTTCCCTATGATGTTAGTTTGCCTTACCTGTTGCCGTACCCGTTGCTACCGTCCACTCGCCTTTGAACCTTTGCCGCCTGCCCTGACCGCTGCTTCGTCCGACTACGCTCTTGCCTTCTCCCTGTGTACCACGCCTTATCAGTTGCCAGAGAGGTCGAGTTGTTACTAGGGACACGACCTGGTAGTTACCGCCGTGGCAAATCCATCCCGCTTTGCGGCGGGCTCTGGTGAAGACCAGTAACTGCTTATAACCGGTCCTCTAGTACAACCCGCGCCATCGCCTCTCTGGTGCAGAGGATTCACTACCTGTCCTGCCGGTTTGTGACAGTAAGATCCGGCCATGAATCCCACTGATGTTCCCCTGCCAAGCCTGGAGGACCTCACCACCATTGTGGCCCAGCAGGGTCAACAGCTGGCCCAGTTGACCGCTATGTTGCAGCAGCTCCTGCCTTCTCTGCAACAGCCAGCTCCTCCGTCTGCTCCTGCTGCATCACCTCCGCCTGCAGTTACCACCGGTTCCAGAATCCGTTTGTCCCTACCAGACAAATATGACGGAGATCCTAAGCAGTGCCGTGGGTTCTTGTCGCAGTGCTCTCTCCACCTCGAGCTTCTGTCCGACCAGGTTCCTTCTGAGCGAGCCAAGGTAGCCTTTATTCTCAGTTTACTGGGTTTTCCGCCGTGGAAGCCATGCAGGTGGATCGGTCACGCTTGACTCCGCAAGAACGAAGCCGCCGCAGAAACGAGAACCTGTGTCTGTACTGTGCCAGTACCGAGCACTTCCTTAGAGATTGTCCTCTCCGTCCACCGCGTTCGGGAAACACTCGCACCTAGTAAGCGTGGGAGAGGCGTTGCTAGGTGTGGATTCTTCCTCTCCACGTCTCATCATACCCGTGCAGTTGATCATCTCTTCCAAGTCCTCTTTCTCCGCAGCCGCCTTCTTGGATTCCGGTTCAGCTGGCAACTTCATTCACGCCTCCTTGGTTGACAAGTACCGTATTCCAGTAATCCGTCTACCCAAGCCGTTTTTCATCTCTACTGTTAACGGTGAGAGACTCTCAGCCACTGTGCAGTTCCGTACCCAGCCTCTACAGATGGACATCGGAATATTTCATACCGAGACTTTAGAGTTTTTTGTCCTTCCCTTCTGTTCCTCCGAACTCCTCCTGGGTCTGCCGTGGCTTCAACGTCATAGTCCTGTCCTGAATTGGTCCACTGTGAGATCCTGCGTTGGGGCTCTCCTGTTCGGACCGCTGTCTCAAGCCTGCTATGGTCAAACAGAACCCGCAAGTTTCTCCGCCTTCTGGGCTGCCCAAGCCATACCATTCCTTCACGGATGTCTTCTGCAAGAAACAAGCTGAGGTTCTTCCTCCTCACCGATCCTATGATTGCCCGACCGACCTGATACTCGGTTCTACTCCACCTCGGGGCAGAATTAATCCTCTCTCACCTCCTGAGACTCTTGCCATGTCCGACTATATACGTGAGAACCTACAGAGAGGATTCATAAGAAAATCTTCTTCTCCTGCTGGGGCCGGTTTTTTCTTCGTGACAAAAAAAGACGGCTCCCTCCGCCCCTGCATTGACTACAGAGGTCTTAATAAAATTACCATCAAGAACCGTTACCCTCTGCCTCTAATCTCTGAGCTATTTGATCGTCTCCGAGGGGCTAAGATCTTCACTAAATTGGACCTCCGAGGGGCCTATAATCTGATCCGTATCCGTGAGGGAGACGAATGGAAGACCGCCTTTAACACAAGGGACGGCCATTTTGAGTATTTAGTGATGTCCTTCGGCCTCTGCAACGCACCTGCTGTCTTCCAGGAATTCGTCAATGACCTTTTAGGGATTTACTTTACACCTGCGTGGTCGTATACCTGGATGATATCCTCATCTTTTCCTCCAATTTGGATCAACACCGGGTCCATGTGCAACAAGTTCTTACTCGTCTCAGGAGAAATCGCCTATACGCTAAACTTGAAAAATGTCTATTTGAACAGACCTCCCTGCCTTTCCTGGGATACATTATCTCAGGCCAAGGACTTCAAATGGACCCAGCCAAACTCTCGGCGGTTCTGGATTGGCCACGTCCCTCTGGTCTCCGAGCCATACAAAGATTTCTGGGCTTTGCGAATTACTACAGGCAATTCATCCCTCACTATTCTACTCTTGTAGCTCCTATCGTGGCCCTCACTAGAAAAGGAGCTAACCCCAAATCCTGGCCTTCCCAAGCCGAGGAAGCCTTCCAGTCCCTGAAATCCGCCTTTGCCTCTGCACCCGTTCTCTCTAGACCAGATTCCACCAAGCCCTTCTCTCTTGAAGTGGATGCCTCCTCGGTGGCGCCGGAGCCGTCCTCACCCAGAAGTCTTCCCGGGGCAAGGCTTCAACTTGTGGCTTCTTTTCAAAAACATTCTCTTCCGCAGAGAGAAATTACTCCATTGGGGACAGGGAACTGCTGGCTATTAAATTGGCACTGGAGGAATGGAGACATTTACTCGAGGGCGCCACACATCCTGTGTACATCTTCACAGACCACAAGAACCTGGCTTATCTCCAGTCTGCTCAGAGATTAAATCCCCGTCAGGCTCGTTGGTCTCTGTTCTTCGCCCGCTTTAACTTTGAGATCCATTTCCATCCGGCTTGTAAGAACATTAGGGCAGATGCTCTGTCTCGCTCCTCTGATGTGGTGGGCGACGAGTTAACACCTCGATATATTATCCCTCCAGAACGCCTTATTACAGTTGCTCCTGTGGACCTGCGCCTTCTTCCTCCTGGCAAATCCTACGTACCTCCACGTCAGCGGCTGCGAATTCTCAAGTGGGGCCACGCCTCCCCTTTTGCCGGTCATCCAGGGGTGCTAAAGTCTCTCCAACTAATCTCCCAAAGGTATGGTGGCCTTCTCTGGAGAAAGATGTCTCGGACTTCGTCCAGGCCTGTATGATTTGCGCCCGGGATAAATCGCCTCGCCAGAGACCAGCGGGTCTCCTCTTGCCTCTACCTGTTCCTGAAGTTCCTGGTCTCACATCGCCATGGACTTTATTACTGATCTTCCCTCCTCCCATGGCAAGTCCGTTATTTGGGTCGTGGTGGATCGCTTCTTCAAGATGGCTCACTTTGTACCCCTGCCCAGTCTACCCTCTGCACCCATGTTGGCCAAACAATTTTTCCAACACATCTTCCGTCTCCATGGCCTTCCCAAACATATTGTCTCGGATCGTGGGGTACAATTCGTCTCCAAATTCTGGAGGGCTCTATGTGCCCAGCTCGGGATCAAATTGGACTTTTCTTCTTCGTACCACCCTCAATCTAACGGCCAAGTAGAACGGGTGAACCAGATTTTGGGTGACTATCTGCGTCACTTTGTATCCTCTCGCCATGACGACTGGGCTGATCTACTTCCCTGGGCGGAGTTCTCCTACAACTACAAACAATCCTCTGCCTCTAACAAGTCTCCTTTCTTTGTAGTTTTTGGCCGTCATCCTCTTCCACCGCTGCCGCAGTCCTTCACTCCTTCTTCTGTACCTGCCGTTGACAGTCTTGTACAGGATTTTTCCTCCATCTGGCGAGAAACCCACGCTGCTCTCCTCAGGGGCTTCCGCCCGTATGAAGGTTCAAGCTGACAAGAGACGCAGATCTCCACCGGAATTTCGCCCAGGTGACAAGGTGTGGCTCTCCTCTAGGTACATTCGATTTAGGGTCCCAAGTTACAAGTTGGGCCCTCGTTTCAAGAGTCGTATCAATCAAGTTTCTTATCAGCTCCATCTTCCTCCCTCCCTCCGAATCCATAACTCCTTCCATGTCTCCCTTCTTAAACCTGCTATCTTTAACCGTTTTTCTCCCAAGCTTGTTTCTCCCACCCCTGTCGCCGGTACCTCCGATATATTCTCTGTCAAGGAGATCTTGGCGACCAAGATATCCCGGGGGAAAAGATTTTTTTTTGGTCGACTGGGAGGGCTGCGGTCCTGAGGAGAGGTCATGGGAGCCGGAGGAGAACATCCTGGACCGCAGTCTCATCCGCAAGTTCTTCGGTACCAAAAAGGGAGGGAGACCAAAGGGGGGGGGGTACTGTTTACGCTGAGCGCTCCGGGTCCCCTGCTGGTCTCGGAGCGCTCACAGCGTATGTCCCCAGGCAGCACTCCAGCGTCTCGGCGTGTGCGTCCCTCGCTCTCTAGGGCGCGCGCGCGCCGGGACTCTTAGATTCAAAGGACCAGTGCACCAGTGATTGGTGCCTGGTCCAAAGGGGTTATTAAGGGTTAAGGTTGTGAGAGGCAGTGCTGACTTAATTAGGCTGCACCTGTGCACTGCCCATTTATACCTTCTCCTCCCACAGCCTTCTGCCGGGTCTTTGTGCCTTGTGCCTCAGAGAAAGCGTTCCCTATGATGTTAGTTTGCCTTACCTGTTGCCGTACCCGTTGCTACCGTCCACTCGCCTTTGAACCTTTGCCGCCTGCCCTGACCGCTGCTTCGTCCGACTACGCTCTTGCCTTCTCCCTGTGTACCACGCCTTATCAGTTGCCAGAGAGGTCGAGTTGTTACTAGGGGACACGACCTGGTAGTTACCGCCGTGGCAAATCCATCCCGCTTTGCGGCGGGCTCTGGTGAAGACCAGTAACTGCTTATAACCGGTCCTCTAGTACAACCCGCGCCATCGCCTCTCTGGTGCAGAGGATTCACTACCTGTCCTGCCGGTTCGTGACAGTAACAAAATGCTGAAAAGGTCAAGGGGGTGAATACTTTTGCAAGGCACTGTATGTACCCCAAAATAGTACTAATCAAACCGTCACCTCATCTTCCAAAAAAGACAATCTTGTCCGAAAAATAAAAATAACATGGCTTTATTGTAAAAAACTGAAATAAAAAATAGACATATTTGGTATCGCTCCGTAACGGCCTGCTCTAAAAAAGAACGTGATTATTTTTTTTTAAATGGTAAATGGTTTATTATGTAAAACTGAAACAAAAAATAAAAATACACATATTTGGTATCGTCGCATCCGTAACAACTTGTTACCTTGCCTCATAAAAAGCTAAATTTTGAGCTATCAAAAATCATATGTACTCCAAAACAGCACCAATAAAACTGTCACCTTAACCCATGGTTTCCAAAATGGGGGTCACTTTTTGGGAGTTTCTATTGTATGGGTGCATCAGGAGATCTTCAAATGTTACATGGCAACTTAAAATTATCCCAGTTATCCTTCCAAAAATCCATCTGTTGCTCCTTTCTTTCTGCACCCTGCCGAGTGCCCATACAGCAGTTTACAACCACATATGGGGTGTATCTGTAAACTGCAGAATCGGGGTAATAAATATTGAGATTTATTTTGCTGTTAACTAGTGATGAGCGAGCACCAAAGTGTTCGGGTACTCGGTCCGAACACATAGCGATATTCGTGCGCTCGGACGAGCGCCCGAGTATAATGGAATATAATGGGAGACAACCAGGCACCCCCTGCTCAGATGAGGGGAGAGTGCCTGGTTCATAGGAAAAGGTCTGAAAGTGATGGAAACACCTCTGAAATCGATCAGGAACAGCAGGGGGACCATGTCTGGATGCATCTTGGACTCCAATGTCGCTGCTGGGAACCATGTTGTACGTCACTTTTACAGACTGACAAAAAAACTTTGTGGATTGAACGCACACATAGATGTGCCTAAAACTAGTTACATTTTTCCTACATAAAATTTATTCTCTGCTGGAATACTGTATATAACATTTGTGGATTGAACACACACACAGGTGTGCCCAAAAGTAGGTAAATGTGTCCCAAATACAAATAATTCTCTGCTGGAATACTGTATATATGGTTGTGGCCTAAACGCACACACAGATGTGCCCAAAAGTACAAAAGTAGTTAAATGTGTACCAAACACTAATAATTCTCTGCTGGAATACTGTATATACGGTTGCGGCCTAAACGCACACACAGATGTGTCCAAAACTAGTTAAATTTGCCCAAAATATAAATAATTCTCTGCTCGAGTACTGAATATAACGGTTGCGGATTGAACGCACACACAGATGTGGCACAAATTAGGTTAATTTCCACCGAATTTTTTTTTATCTGATGGCGCGGTGTATATCTCACTAACAGGCACACTCTAGTGAATAAGCCCCTTTTTATAATGTCTGCTAAACACGCTGCTTTCTGATGGCGTACTGAAGATCTCACTTGCAGACACACTCTAGTGCAGGGGTCCTCAAACTTTTTAAATCGGGGGCCAATTCACTGTCTCTCAGACCATTGGAGGGCCGGACTATATTTTTTAAAGGGGTATTCCCATCTTGGACAATAGGGGAATATCGTTAGGTGCAGGTCCCACTGCTGGGACCCGCACCTATATAGAGAACGGAGCCCCAAAAGTAAATGGGAGTGTACTGCGCATGCTCCCATTCATTTCTATGAGGCTGGCGGAAATAGCCGAGCCAGCGCTCGGCTATTTTCGGCAGCCCCATAGAAATGAATGGACGGCGGCTGCTTATGCGCAGTGCGCCCTCCTTCACTTTCGGGGCTCTGTTCTCTATATCAGTGTGGGTCCCAGCGGTGGGACCTGCACCTATAGGACAATGGGGGCAGTGTGGACAGTTACCTCTTGCAGGCTTTTCTATGCAGACCAGCTCAGTCCCTGATGGGGTTCTGTTATATCTCCCTATATAACGGGCCAAATTGATACGTTCTAAATCCGAACACTGAAAAGGAAACGCTTATCAAATCTTAGTATTTCTATCAAGGAGACCCCTTTAATCAATAATCTATTTTACACTTCAGTTGACGTTCTGGTTTGGAATAGCTATATAAGCAGGAAGATCCTTTCCATTGGACAACCATGACACTAAAATAGGATCTTCCTGCTTATATAGCCATTCCAAACCAGAACCCCCACTTACAGGCCTCTGTTCCCCCACGTGGACACTTACCTCTTGCAGTCTTTTCTATGAAGACAAGATCAGTCCCTGACGGGGTTCTCCCTATATAACGGACGGGGTTCTCCCTATATAACGGGCCTAAAAGGAAATGCGTATATAAGTAGGATGCTATTTTATTATCATAGTTGCCCCATGGAAAGAAAACTGGCAGTTGGCTGGATTGGCATGCTCTCAATTGTTTCCCAAAGAGACTTGGATAATGAAATATCAGGCTGCAAGTCTGCATTTCAATAGGTCAGATTCTGACCTATTGAAATGCAGACTGGCACCCTGATATTTCATTATCCAAGTGTCACTCTGACTGACCTGTTGACAGGCAGACTGGCATTTTGTTATCCAAGTCTCTTTGAGTATGAAATGAGAGCATGCCAACTCAGCTAACTGCCCGTTTTTTTTTTTGTTCCACTGTCACAGTGGCCACCATTTTCATGTCCCCCACAGACAAGTGGCCGCCATTTTCATGTCCCCCGCATCAGACAGCAGACAGCGGGCGGGCGGGCGGCGGCGGCGCTAACTCGCTCACTGTAGGTCACGCGCCAGCGTCACCTGCGTCGCCTGAGAGGAGCAGGCGAGTGACGTCAGTGAGCAGTCACGTACCGCCGGAGCAGAGCTGACATCGGAGGGAGGGAGCCAGGGCGCAGGAGGAGGAGAGCAGAGGTGCGCAGGCCCTGAGCATGCTTAAAGGTTAACTGTTAAACAGACCCGGCGGGCCGGATCAGATTCCTCGGCGGGCCGAATGTGGCCCGCGGGCCGTAGTTTGAGGACCCCTGCTCTAGTGAATAAGCCCCTTTTTATAATGTCTGCTAAACACACTGTTTTCTGATGGCGTACTGTAGATCTCACTTGCAGGCACACTATAGTGAATAAGCCCCTTTTTATAATGTCCGCTAAACACACTGCTTTCTGATGGCGTACTGTAGATCTCACTTGCAGGCACACTCTAGTGAATAAGTCCCTTTTTATAATGTCTGCTAAACACACTGTTTTCTGATGGCGTCCTGTAGATCTCACTTGCAGGCACACTCTAGTGAATAAGCCCCTTTTTATAATGTCTGCTAAACACACTGCTTTCTGATGGCGTACTGTAGATCTCACTTGCAGACACACTCTAGTGAATAAGCCCCTTTTTATAATGTCTGCTAAACACACTGTTTTCTGCTGGCGTACTGTAGATCTCACTTGCAGGCACACTCTAGTGAATAAGCCCCTTTTTATAATGTCTGCTAAACACACTGCTTTCTGATGGCGTACTGTAGATCTCACTTGCAGGCACACTCTAGTGAATAAGCCCCTTTTTATAATGTCTGCTAAACACACTGTTTTCTGATGGCGTACTGTAGATCTCACTTGCAGGCACACTCTAGTGAATAAGCCCCTTTTTATAATGTCTGCTAAACACACTGTTTTCTGATGGCATCCTGTAGATCTCACTTGCAGATACACTCTAGTGAATAAGCCGCTTTTTATAATGTCTGCTAAACACACTGCTTTCTGATGGCGTACTGTAGATCTCACTTGCAGATACACTCTAGTGAATAAGCCCCTTTTTATAATGTCTGCTAAACACACTGCTTTCTGATGGTGTACTGTAGATCTCACTTGCAGACACACTCTAGTGAATAAGCCCCTTTTTATAATGTCTGCTAAACATACTGCTTTCTGATGGCGTCTCACTAGCAGGCACACTCTAGTGAATAAGCCCCTTTTTATAATGTCTGTTAAACACACTCCTTTCTGATGGCCTACTGTAGATCTCACTAATATCAAATCTTTCTGTCTTTTAAAAGCTTTTGGGTGACTTCCGGTTCCGGCGCGGGCATGTAGAGACACTGGGGACTTGTGCTCCGCTCCACCGCCGAACATACCCGCTAATCCTGCTTCTCCACGGACAGCTGGAGGATCCCCGATACCTGGGAGACGCTCTGACAACTGCATGGAGCGTTATCTGCTGAGAAGTGGGCAGAAATCTACTCCCCAGTCGGCAATAGACTCCGTGAGTACAGACGAGGTTTGTCCCAAAATGGCGCCGCTCCCTCCCTCCTCACCGTGGCGCAACCTGTCAGAAGAGCAGGGGACCCCGGTCAATGATACGCAGGTGGATCTCTTTGAAGCCACTGGTAAGGCGATCAACATCAAATTGCTGGCCACTGAAGTGGCAAAACAGCTAGCCCCCGATATTATAGCCTCTCTATCATCTACCCTGCACGCGGCACTCAACAAACTGCAAGAGGAGGTGGAACTACAGGATCACAGGGTGTCCGAGGTAGAGCAACAGGCGGCATGCATTGAGTAGGAGGCTGCGGATACTGCACAAAAAATGCAAGATCTATATCAGTTGGCAGAAAAACTTAATGATCGTGTGGAGGACCTTGAAAATAGGTCTAGACGCAGTAATCTACGCCTGGTAGGTGTACCAGAATCAGTATCAATGACTGAACTTCGCCATGTATTTGAGGTTGAACTGCCGCAGGCTCTGGGTCTCCAGGGTGGAAGAAGGAAGGTGGAAAGAGCCCATAGAGTGGGGCCGGGCTTACCGAGCGAGGAGAGATCCATTGATCTTGAAAGGGACTAAGGTCCTTCTTTTCGCTGATTATTCGGCGGAAGTGGCGCGAAAACTGAGAGCTTTTGGCGCTGTGTGCACTAGCCTCTATAAAAATGGGACTAGATTTCAACTGGCTTACCCTGCTATACTGTGAGTGCAGCTCCCTAATGGTGGCTCCAAGCAATTCACGGATCCAAAAGAGGCGGAGGAATATATGCAGAATCAAGCAGACCACAGGCAGGAGTCCGCTGAATTGGATGCTGATCGTCAGGCTACAAGTATGCGGGCTGGGAGCCCTGGATGGCACCGGGTGTCCCAGGATTCCTCTTCTCTGCCTCAGAGGATGTCAAAGTCTAAGAAACCTTTTGGGGCCAAATCTGCAAGGAAGATGGGAGGACTGTGACTTCATCTTTATGTTACATCACTGTAATTTGGACCTATCTTTCTAACTAAGTTTTTTTTTTTCTTCAGGAAAGATTGTAGGGACATTTAATAGTTCCTGGGGAGTATAGCATCTAGCATCTAAATGGCGGCGGTGTGCTGCGTCCAATCCTAGAAAAAAGGAAGTTCTTGAGCTAATTGTGGTCCTAGCTAACAGCTTTCTACTTTTATTATTTTTATTGGTTACGGTTTCAATGTCACTGGTTTCTTTATGTTTGGGGGGTAATGTATGAGCAGCCAATTGTTAATGTTCTCTGGAGTATTGTCGGGCTGGGAGGCAGTGCTTCAATTGATGGTTTTCAAGCCTTGACAGATGGTGGGAGGGGTTTCTGTCGGCATATGGGTCTCTTACTAACAACGAATTTATGAAGATAGTGTCGTGGAACGTGAAAGGGTTGAGATCTCCCAATAAGCGCATGAAGGTCCTCAGGCATTTTGCGCAGACTGAAAACAGACATAGCGCTGTTATAGGAGACCCATCTGTCGACAGCAGACTTCCATAGGATGAGGAAGCTGTGGGTGGGGGTGGTATATGGTTCCGCGGCTATAGAAAGGAAAGCGGGGGTTTTAATTTTGATAGGTTGTCACTTATCACATGTGGTTCATTCGGAGGAGGTGGATGACGTGGGGAGGATGGTAAATCTCAACATCTCAGGTCCCTTTGGGGACTATAGTCTATACAATATACACTCACCTAAAGAATTATTAGGAACACCTGTTCTATTTCTCATTAATGCAATTATCTAGTCAACCAATCACATGGCAGTTGCTTCAATGCATTTAGGGGGGTGGTCCTGGTCAAGACAATCTGCTGAACTCCAAACTGAATGTCAGAATGGGAAAGAAAGGTGATTTAAGCAATTTTGAGCGTGGCATGGTTGTTGGTGCCAGACGGGCCGGTCTGAGTATTTCACAATCTGCTCAGTTACTGGGATTTTCACGCACAACCATTTCTAGGGTTTACAAAGAATGGTGTGAAAAGGGAAAAACATCCAGTATGCGGCAGTCCTGTGGCAAAAATGCCTTGTGGATGCTAGAGGTCAGAGGAGAATGGGCCGACTGATTCAAGCTGATAGAAGAGCAACGTTGACTGAAATAACCACTCGTTACAACCGAGGTATGCAGCAAAGCATTTGTGAAGCCACAACACGCACAACCTTGAGGCGGATGGGCTACAACAGCAGAAGACCCCACCGGGTACCACTCATCTCCACTACAAATAGGAAAAAGAGGCTACAATTGCACGAACTCACCAAAATTGGACTGTTGAAGACTGGAAAAATGTTGCCTGGTCTGATGAGTCTCGATTTCTGTTGAGACATTCAAATGGTAGAGTCCGAATTTGGCGTAAACAGAATGAGAACATGTATCCATCATGCCTTGTTACCACTGTGCAGGGCTGGTTGTGGTGGTGGTGTAATGTGTGGGGGATGTTTTCTGGGCACACTTTAGGCCCCTTAGTGCCAATTGGGCATCGTGTAAATGCCACGGGCTACCTGAGCATTGTTTCTGACCATGTCCATCCCTTCATGACCACCATGTACCCATCCTCTGATGGCTACTTCCAGCAGGATAATGCACCATGTCACAAAGCTCGAATCATTTCAAATTGGTTTCTTGAACATGACAATGAGTTCACTGTACTAAAATGACCTTAAAATATTGTCAAAATTGTTAGCCAATAGGTTGGCAGCTGTTCTTCCCGCTCAGATTTCCCCAGTGCAAGTGGGTTTCATTAAAGGTCGGGCTGCAGTTACAAATTTACGGAAGGTACTGTTGGCCCTTTCAGTGGCGGGGACGCCGGAGTACCAGGGGCAGGACCCAGCCATTCTCACTTTAGATGCCGAAAAGGCCTTTGATAGTATTAACTGGAAATGGCTGGGTCTTACCCTGGACTCTGTGGGCATCAAGGGGACGTTTCAAACGTTTCTAGATGGTCTATATCTAAGTCCGAGGGCAAGGGTCTGTACAGGAGGTTACCTGTCCGACTCTTTTTTGTTGCAAAGGGGAACTAGGCAGGGCTGCCCCCTGTCTCCTCTCTTGTTTGACTTGGCGATAGAGCCACTGTCACGATGGTTAGACTCGGAGGAGCTATTTGAGGGTATGCAGGTGGGGAGGAAGCAGTTGCGTGCGGCTCTATTCGCCGACGACATTTTACTGTTTATGGCCAACCCTTCGAGGGACATAGGTAAGGTCATTAAGGCATTGGAGGGTTTTGGCTCTCTTTCTGGACTTAAAATTAATAGGTCCAAGAGCGAGTTCCTCTTCTTGAGGGGTGTGGGGCAGTGGGAGACGGGGAGTGGACTGGGTGATATACCAATAGCTCGCTCTCACATAACTTACTTAGGTATAAAAGAAGGGGTTACTCTTGAATCCGTATATAGACTTAACTATGACCCCTTAATAGCTAAAATAGTTAGGGAGCTGCAAAGATGGCATGATCTTCCGCTGACATTAATGGGGCGCAACCATCTTATTAAGATGATGTCAGTTTCTAAATTGCTCTATCCTATGCAGACTATCCCCATATTGTTGAAGCACAAGGATGTTTCTAAAATAACCAAAGCGTTCAAGACCTTCTTGTGGCATGGGAAGAGGCCAAGGATACCAGTACGTTCTTTAATGAAGGAGATTGAACAAGGAGGGATAGCCTTTCCCGATATTAGGGGATATAATTTGGCCTGCATGGCAAGGCATGTATGTGACTGGATTAATGGATCTAGCTATTATTCAGCACTGGCATTAGAGCGGGAATTCTGTGCTCCCTGGTCTCCGGTGGCGTTGTTACATGCGAGGTTGCAGGTGATTCCTGTGTGGATCAAGCAGTCTATGCTGTTCAAAGATACGATAGCTACGTGGAAAATTCTCCGGAAAAAATACTAGCTATCTTATAGGATCTCCAAACACATTCCTTTGTGGAACAATCCCGAATTTGCGCAGGGTAGAACGAATAGATTGTTTGAGGAATGGAGACAAAAGGGGATTTTGCAGGTAAAACACCTACTTCATGACACGGATCCTAGATGTCTGACGGGAGGGGAATTGATTGAAAAGTTTTCTTTATCGTCCTTTCAGACTATCCAATGGTCCCAGATAAAGGAGGCCGTGATGAGTCAGCTGGTGTTGGCACAAAAGGAGGTTTGCAGGAATATTTTGGATAAAATCCTGGATTTAGGGGGTGGGAGGGTCTCGATTTCTATGATCTACACTGACATGAGGAGAGAGGATGGGATAAGTGATAGGAGTAAGAGTTTTGGGAAATGGGCTGAGCAGATAAATGATATTGACATCGAACAAAAGATATTGAAAGGGTGGGAAACCGTCAGGAGACATGTCATTAATAAGTCGTGGAGAGACACTCAGGTCAGATTTATGTATAGTGAAGGAAAACCACGGCACTCGTTTTTAGTAGTTTTGAGAAATTATATTTTCATTTCATAATATTTCATATCATATTCATTTCATCATTTATCAGCATTCAGGAATATAATTTGCACAGACTGGCCAACGTTTCGGTCCTAGTATGGGACCTTGATCACGGCCTTAGTCTTGGTTGCATGTTGCCTGTGTAGGATGCGCATCCTACACAGGCAACATGCAACCAAGACTAAGGCCGTGATCAAGGTCCCATACTAGGACCGAAACGTTGGCCAGTCTGTGCAAATTATATTCCTGAATGCTGATAAATGATGAAATGAATATGATATGAAATATTATGAAATGAAAATATAATTTTTCAAAACTACTAAAAACGAGTGCGGTGGTTTTCCTTCACTATATTACCTCAAATTACCATTGAGCACCGTACCAAAACGACACTAGAGGAGTGCCGTCCAACCCAAGCCACTCCAAGATTTATGTATAGGGCCATATAGGGTTTTAATATCCCCCAACATCCAGCTAAACCAGACCGAATAACAAACTGTCCGAAGTGTGGTACGGGATACACCGACTTATTTCATGGTATTTGGACATGCCCGTATAGCAGGCGATTGTGGGAAGAGGTGGGGGATTTGGTCCGGAGGTTCTGGATAAGGGAGTTTACGTTGATCCCCCAATTGTATTTATTTCATTATGAGGATGGTGAGGTTGGCCGAGGAGGTCTACCCCGCTTTTTTCATACTATATGTATGGTAGTAAAACGAAGTATCTTACAAAAATGGCTTCAGGGAGATGCACAGGGGTTGCAGTTCATAATAGAACAATTAAAAAATGTATTTCATATGGAAAGATTGAATACCCTAGATGTGAAAGAACGACAAGCTAAGAGTTTGTTTCAAAAATGGAAGCCATTTATTATTAACTGTATGTCTGATGAAGAAATACAGCAAATTATGAAACCTTTCACACTCACTGAGTGGTACTTAGATGGTCAACTGAGGGGGACGTTGGGCCGCCTGTTACTCCAGTCTTCTAGCTCATCTTAGTTACATGAAAAGATTACTTGATTATGCTAATGTACTTTGGCTGCTTGTATTGGCTGAATCTTATTCTTGTATGCCTAATACCCCTATGTAATTTTTTTAATTGCTCTTTTTGCACTCATTGTGCTGTTTTATGTTCAGAGGTATACACTCTGGATGTGATGTCTGTCTGTTGAAAAGTAATAAAGAATTATTTAAAATAAAAAATATAAAAAAAAAAAAAAAAAGCTTATGGGTACTTAGAAAAAGCGATTTTCCAACCCTGCACTATCTGTCTGCTGAATTGAACCCATGGTAAAAAAAAAATTATAAATAAATGGTGCTGCACTGCTGTCAAACACACACTGTAGTCCTTAAGAGGACTGTTTGGTTTTTTGGGAGTTAAATCTGTGAATTTCCAGCAAAACGCTATCTGTCCCTGCCTACTGTCTGCTCTCCCTGGCGCTGAATGATCCGAGCGCGGGACATCGGCTCCTATATAAATTGGTATCACGTGTTCCGGCCAGCCAATCAATGTAAGGCTAATAGCTAACATGGCTATGGCATTACACTGAAGGGATTTACTTACCTGAACGTTGATTGGCTGCTTAAGAGGCGCCAAACGTGCGGGGAGGAGACTCGAGCAATACGACGAGCACACGTGGTATTCGGCCGAGTACCGCCACCTGCCGAGCATAGCGATGCTCGAGCCGAACCGGTACCCGGCCGAGCATGCTCGCTCATCACTACTGTTAACCCTTGATGTGTTACAGAAAAAATTGTATAAAAATATAAAATTTCCTTTAATTCTTGTGGAACACTTAAAGGGCTAACAAAGTTTGTAAAATCAGTTTTGAATCATTTGAGGGGAGTAGTTTCCAAAATGGGATCATTTATGGATGGTTTCTACTATGCAAGCTTCCCAATTTTTATTTTTTTTACTGAACTGGTCCTTAAAAAATGTTTAATAATTGATTCTAAAATTCTAATAATTCTAACGTCCTGAAAAAAATTAAATGACATTTACAAAATTATGCAATCATAAAGTATACATATGGGAAATGTAAAGTAATACGGTAACTATTTTATGAGATATCACTATCTGCCTTAAAAGCAGAGAAATTCATTCATTTTGAAAAATTGCAAACGTTGCAAATTGCACAATTTTTGGTAAATTTAAGATTTTTTTTTAATAAATAAAGGTAAAACATATCGACTCAAATTTATCACTAACATGAAGTACAATGTGTCACAAGAAACAGTCTCAGAATGCCATGGATACGTAAAAGATTTCCAGAGTTAGGCCTCATGCACACGACCGTATTTTGTTTCCCTTTTTTTTGCGGATAGGATGCGGACCCATTCATTTCAATGGGTCCGCAAAAAAACGCGGACAGCACACCGTGTGCTGTCCGCATCAGTATGTCCGTTCCGTTGCTCCGCAAAAAAAAATAGTGCATGTCCTATTTTTTTCTAGTTTGCGGACAAGGATAGGCATTATTACAATGGATCTGCAAAAAAAAAAACGGATGCCATACGGAACGTCATCCTTTTTTTTTGCGGATCCGCAATTTGCGGACCGCAAAACACATACGGTCGTGTGCATGTAGCCTTATTACCACATAAAGTGACACGTGTCAGATTTCCACAAATCAGCCTGGGATTTAAGGTAAAAAGTGGCTCAGTACTGAAGGGGTTGTATCATCTTAGACAATGGGGGCATATCGCTAGGATATACCCCATTGTCTTATAGTTGCAGGTCCCACAGCTGGGACCCGCACCTATATCGGGAACGGAGCCCCACAAGTTGGTGGCTGGAGGACTGCTCTCTCCCCATAGAAGTAAATGGGAGCGCACCGCGCATGAGCGCCCACCGACGGAAATAGCCGAGCCAGCGATCGGCTATTTTCAGCGGCCCCATAGAAAATAAATGGAGGGCGGCTGCACATGCGCAGTGGCTCTCCACCACTTTCTGGGCTACGTTCTCGATATAGGTGTGGGTCTCAGCGGTGGGACCCACACCTATCAGACAATGGGGTATATCCTAGTGATATGCCCCAATTGTCTGTGATGAGACAACCCCTTTAAGGCATAAATATCCAATAGGTGCGTGTTCACATCTAGAACCTGCTCTTATCACAAGAACAGGGCCTCGCCGTGAACAGAGAGCACACTGCGCACACGTAGTCACCTGTAACGGGGTTCCGAGGGTGCATTCGGTCCCCCATTGCCCACAGACCTGTTGCTTAGCTTTGGGAATGAGGATCTGTGTTTGACCTCATTCCCAGGGCGGCTTTACTAGCTGGGTGGCTCCCTGCTTCTAGTCTGCCTTGAGCGCCGAGCTGATCACTCGGTGCTCGACTGGTTGGTCTGTTGGTCATGTGACGCTGGCCACGTCACATGACCCTCACTCCCCACTATAAATACAGCCAGTCTGCTGGCCACAGGTTGCCTGTTAATTTAGGTTCCACCTGTGATTTGGTCTTTCCTGGCGTACTTACCTCCTGCTGAATTCCTGACGATCCTCTGCCTGCTCCTTGTGTACTTTGCTGCTATCCTGGTATTCTGACCCCGGCCTCCTCCTGACGTTCCTCTGCTGACTCCTTTGGTACTTCACGTCTCTCCTGGTATTTATGACCCCGGCTTCTCCTGACAATTCTCTGCTTGCTCCATTTGTACTTTGTAGCTTTCCTGGTATTGACTCGGTCCGTTCACGTCCTGTTGTTTGTCTGTCTGTCATCCCTGCACTTATTCCAAGTTAGGGATTGCCGTCCAGTTGTCCCCTGTCATTAGGACCCGCGAGGCAAGTAGGCAGGGCCAGGGGTAAGGGTGGAGCGCAGTGGTCACTTCCCTCCCCCGTGTGTGTGTGTACGCGACCGTTACATCACCCCTCCATTCACTGCTAGAAGCTGTCATCTGTTCTTCAGAGAGAAGCAGGTCCCAAAAGTAGGATCCTCACCTACTGGACATTTATAGCATATCTTATCGATGTCCTAGGAGGGTATATCTCTTTAAAGCTGTATTAACACAAGCTGTTGATCATGGGTAAAAAAACCAAGCGTGTGTGCATAAAACTCAAAGGGGTTTTCTTTTTTCTTTTTTTTAACTCTTTCGGGGCATTCTGGGTTTACAAAAACATATACATGTCAGGTGAGCTGATAAGGTCTTCCATTCTAAATTACCTTATTTAATATATTCATAAAATAGTTATATGTACTTTCAACTTGTACCTCATCCGTAGGATCACTATTATCAGTAGACATGTGCCATGTTCATGCCTTCCTCTAAGTGGAGCTATTGGACCATTAGCTCACTCAGAAAACTAAGACTACCCTTACTGAGCGTTTACACTCATCAGCCATAACAGGGAGGAGTTTTAACAAAACTGGTGTAAAGGAAAACTGGCTTAGCATCCAATCAGATTCCACCTTTCATTTTTCAGGCCTCATTTGGAATATGAAAGGTGGAATCTGATTGGTTCCTATGGGCAACTAAGCCGGATTTCCTTTACACTAGTTTTGATAAATGTTCCCCGATGTGTTGGATTCAAGAAAAATGGGCAAACGCAAGGGTCTGAGTTATTTAAAAAGGGCCCAAATTGTGGGCAAGTTCAAGCTTTGACAGTGGCCAAAATTGTGATGAAAGAATTAGTTATTACCCACCAAAAGTGGTCCAAGGAAGAACTGATGAACCATGGTGACCCACTGGGTCATGAGGACCAAAGGCTTATTGATGAGTGTGGAGACTGAAGGGTAGCCTGCCTGGTCAAGTCGCAGAGTAGGGCTACTGTATCACAAGAAAAGATTGCGAATAAAACTAAAGGGGTTGGCCACTTTTTGCCAATATATAGTCATTAAAAATTCTGTGGCCTTTTTTTGTCTAGAAAGCCACTCCCTATGGGAAATGGATTCTCCCTCTACGTTAGGTCATTCTTGTCCATAAAATAGCAAGAGAGGGAGAGTCCTGTGATTCTACACATCCATGAACAATCTGCCTTTGCTCTAGTTTCCTTGACGTCCAGGACCTATGTCAGTATTCACTATTTCCATGGGACACAACAGGATCTTAGTTGCCTGTCATTATTACATTATTGTCCGTCCTCCCTAACGTTTTGAAGAAGAAACAAGATGGATTTAACTTTCAGACATACCACCTATCTAAGCATTGAATGGTTTAAGGGGTATGACAAAGAGTTCAAGGTGTTGACTTGGCCTCCTAATTCCCTTATCCGATCAAGCATTTGTGGGATGTCCTGGAAGAACAAGACCACTTATCACAACTTACAGAACACAGAGGATCTGCTGCTACTGTGTTAATGCCAGGCCCCATAGTACACCATCATAAGTCTTGTGGGGTCATCCCTCGATGAATTAGAGTTGTTTTGGTGGCATGAGGCGGATCTACACAATATTATGCAGTTAGTTTTAATACTATAGCTGACGTAGAACTTAACTTTTAATGTGCCTGTTTATAAAAAGAAGAGAGTACGCTGAACCTTAAGTGGAGCGTGTGGACTGCTGGGGGCGCACGAAACAACCGATCAAAGACAGTATTTTAATTTCAGTAGTGTTCCATTTATTCGTAAGGTGTTCGGGGTGTTAAAATCCCCTTTAACACGCGCCTCTCCAGACGAGCAGCGACACTCTCCTAGTCTCCCGGCTCAGACTTGATAAAGGGGATTTTAACACCCCGAAACGCGTTGTCTTAAGAATAAATGGAACACTACTGAAATTAAAATACTGTCTTTGATCGGTTGTTTCGTGCGCCCCCAGCAGTCCACACGCTCCACTTAAGGTTCAGCGTACTCTCTTCAATTTCACTACCCTAGTGGCAGGGTGGCTCCTGCCCAAGGCGTTAGGACGAATCTTGGCTGCACCAACCGTCTCCTATCTATACTCGATCTCCATTGCAGTTGCATCCAATTGATGCAACCGCAATAGGTGAGCAAACCATTTCTTTTATTTGAAATTTGTTTTGTTGAATTTACTTACCCTATGAGCGCCTTCTCTATCCCATTGGCCATTATTTGCTGTTTATAAAAAGGGAAAGTATTGCCCAAAACAATAACAAAACGCATTAAATAAAGTGGTGGTGTTAACTCAACCATGCTCTATAGTAATTGGAGCGGTCTTACCATTCCTGTCAACACACAGTGGTATGGGATACTCCTATATGCATAGGGATGCAGTGGGTCATTGCAGTTTCGTCCCAACTTTGCCTCACTTTCGTTAACAGGACCGGTACCACCTGGGTAAGGGTTGAGTGAAGGGTCTCCAAATTAGAGACTGTCCAGAGGAGTTTCCCCTTTGGGGGCGGGTCCTCCGCTTGGCTAGACATACAGTTCAGACTAGGCCAAGTAGGGCAATTCAGGGACAGATACAGTGTCCTGCTGCCTACTTGAGGGGACCTGAATTGCGACGACCTGCTGCATTTCTATGCACTCTGGAGTACCCCATACCACTGTGTGTCGACAGCACAACTTGGTGCATTTTGTTACTGTTTTGAGCAATACTTTCCCTTTCTATAAACATGGACATTAAAAGTCAAGTTTTAATATGATTACACTGGGATTGCTGGCCCCTTTTTGATTTTTTTGAATTTCTTTTGGGGTGATTCTACTAACACAGTGTGACTTTATATACTGGTCTAGTTATATCTATAGCTGATGTAGCAAAACTCTCATAGATCCATCTAGTGGAAATGTTCACACTAGGCTTAACTTATTATATGGGTACTATAGTTGCAGCATTAGGCCCCAGTCACACGTCCGCAATTTCGTTCCGCATTTTGCGGAACAGAATTGCGGACCCATTCATTTCTATGGGGCCGCACGATGTGACCTCCGGAAATGCAGACCCGCACTTCCGGGTCTGCCTTTCCGTTCCCGAAAAAAAATAGGACATGTCCTATTCTTGTCCGCAATTGCGGACAAGAATAGGCATATTCTATTAGTGCCGGCGATGTGTGGTCCGCAAAATGCGGAACCCACATTGCCGTGTCCGTGTGTTGCGGATCCGCAAAACACGATACGGACAGGTAAATGGACCCTTAGAGTCAGTTTGGACAACCCCTTCCTGCATGACAGGTCCTCCAACAATAAGCTGATTGTGTGGCGATTAAGGTTACTACTGGGGAGGGTGCGAATCCTTATTTCTCAGGCAGCATTACATGCTGTCATAGAGGTCATGTTTTTAAATCTTCAAAACTATGGTTTTGGATCTCTCTTTTGGCTGATAAATGGGGTTCCAGCTAACAGAGGGAAACACCTTATATAACAGCCATATGACCTGAAAGCGAATATGGATGGGGGTTGTCTACAACAGAATATTCCAGGCAAACTGTACATTTAGGGTGGAATTTGTATGTTTGGGTTTTTGTACAATAAAGATTTTAGGCATCATTTTTATTGACGTACAAAAGTGTGGCGCCTACCACAGAATGGAGTAAATTATAGTGCTAATACACGCCTACTCATAGCTAGATCTGAATTTCTTGCGGACTGCATGGAGATACAGCAAGTTTAAGAGGCCTGGGCCTCTTAATAAATTTGACGTGTTTTGTGCTAAGACTGGTGTGTGTAATGCCAGTTTTCGTGTACCTGTCCCAGGGTGTTTGAATCTCATTTATTAAGCTCTTGCATCACTTCTGAAACACATAAATACGTTTGAAAAAGAGGGCAGGGTCTCAGCGTTGCGCCAAATGCAAATCTTTCTACTTAGCCCATGCCAAATTTATCAATCGGCACATGAAGCATGGGGGTACGTATGGTCCATGGCTTGGTATGAGGCTGGTTTCACATCAACGTTAGCAAATTCCATTGGTCTACACTGTTAGGGTATGACCACATGTCGCGGTCTTGGTGTGATTGAGATGGGGTCATGCTGCAATTGAGTACAACACGGCCGTTAAAGTGGGCTGTAATTAAACTAATGAAGACCACACTGTTTAGTCGGTCTGCATTGTTAACAGACGCGCGGTATTAAAGGTACTGCACAGCCATTAACAATGCAGACCGACTAAACAATGCAGTCTTCATTAGTTTAATTACAGCCTGCTTGACAGCAGCACAGCCACATCACAACCCCGCCATGTTAGGCTACTTTCACACCTGCGTTAGGAGCGGATCCGTCTGGTATCTGCACAGACGGATCCGCACCTATAATGCAAACGCTTGTATCCGTTCAGAATGGATCCGTTTGCATTATCATGAATCCGTGGTAATGCAAATGGATTCGTTTTGACTTACACGGAAAGTCAATGGGAGGCGGATGCGTTTTCAATTGCACCATATTGTGTCAGTGAAAACGGATCCGTCCCCATTAACTTACATTGTTTGTCAGAACGGATCCGTTTGGCTCAGTTTCGTCAGACGGACATCAAAACGCTGCAAGCAGCGTTTTGGTGTCCGCCTCCAGATTGGAATAGAGGCTGAACGGAGGCAAACTGATGCATTCTGAGCAGATCCTTATCCATTGGGGCTAAACTGATCAGTTTTGGGCCGCTTGTGAGAGCCCTGAAACGGATCTCACTAGCGGACCCAGAAACGCCAGTGTGAAAGTAGCCTAAGTTGTACCCTAAGGCCTCTTTACCACGAGCAGGATGGATTAGGTCCGGATGCATTCACGGTGCGTTCAGTGAAACTCGCACCATTTTGCGAGCAAGTTCAGTCAGTTTTGTCTGCGATTGCGTTCAGTTTTTTTCCGCAATGCGTTTTGATGCGTTTTTTAACGCACGTGATAAAAAAATGGAAGGTTTACAAACAAAATCTCCTAGCAACCGTCAGTGAAAAACGCATTGCAACTGCATTTGCTTCCGGATGCAATGCGTTTTTCACTGAAGCCCCATTCACTTCTATGGGGCCAGGGCTGCGTGAAAAATGCTGAATATAGAACATGCTGCGATTTTCACGCAATGCAGAACTGATGCGTGGAAAAAAAAACGCTCAGACCCATTGAAATGAATAGGTCAGGATTCCGTGCGCGTGCTATGCGTTCACATCACACATTGCACCTGTGCGGGAAAACTCGCTTGTGTGAAAGGGGCCTAAGGGAAGCAAAACAATGAAAATAAATGAAGATTCAACCATAACTTAACCAAACTGCATTAACTATAATAGAGTGCGTTTGGAACAGCCCTTATTTACCAGGCGTGCTATATAACGGAATCTGTGTGCGATGGAGGCCCCAGTGTCTCCGATGCAGAAATGAACAACCCTTCTATTTTCTCATAGTTGATAAACCCTCAGGCTGGGTTCACACCTAAGCGTTTTACAGCACGTTCCTACGCGCTGTAAAACGCTCAACAGGCAAAAACCAATGATTCCCTATGGGCATGGTTCTCACCTGAGCGTTTTACAGCGCGTACGAACGCGCTGTAAAACGCCCTACGGCCCAAGAAGTACAGGAGCTTCTTTGGGGCGTATTGTCGCGCGTTCCTGCACATAGATTAGCGGGAACGCGCCTAAATGGCCGTTTGCTTGTTTCCTCCCGCGTATGTAAATGCCCGATAAAAAGCGCATACAGAATACGCTCAGGTGTGAACCCAGCGTCAGGGGGAGATTTATGAAAACTGGTGTAAAGTAGAACTGGCTTAGTTGCCCATAGCAGCCAATCAGATTCCACCTTTCATTTTCAAAAGGAGCTCTGTAAAATGAAAGGTGGAGTCTGATTGGTTGTTATGGGCAACTAAGCCAGTTCTACTTTACACCAGTTTTATAAATCTCCCCCTTAGACTTTACTTAGCTGAAGTGGTTACTGTATAATGCCACCATCTTGGATGAATTATGCCCTTTACATTTCATGTTTATCCCAAGTTTCTTTACTATACCAGCCCCATCATAAAAGAAAAGTGCAGATATTGCAGCATTGAAACGGCCATGTAAAGACTGTGACTAGGCTTGGCTTGTGTCTGTATTTATTAGGGACAGTATCTAGTAGTCACAGATAACATGTATTGTTACTGCGCACACCAGTAATTTGTTTGTTTCTCACTAAATCACCAGCAGGTTGTATGAAAAGTTCATCCACATGTCGCCTGGTGTAAATAATGACATTATTAATACATAGTACTCCTGCATAAAAGAGCGCAGCGAGGAGCACGGACCGTACCAAGTGCGTCTCCTCAGGCGCCCCCCCCCCCCCCCCCCCCCCCCCCGCACGGCTTCCCCTGTTCCTGCGCCCATTAGTTACGTCCAATGATTTTCCCGCTCTCCCGAGTTCTCCACACGCACAGACCTGGTAACCTATGTCATATCGCGACTAGTTGTGTTGGCAGAAATTGTGCAATGTGAGAATGTACAGAAGCACACAGGGTGTAACATCTAATTACCTGTCTGTACTTTAGCATGAGGAGATATCCGAAGTACTGAAATACCTTGAGGCACCATAATGTCCTCTGTGTCTCCTAGCTTAGTATAGGGCGTTTTCTGTCAGATAAGGGAAGAAAAAGAAACGTTTTCTTCTTAATGAGCACACTTAAAGTTATTAACTAACACAGGCACAACTTGTATGAATACATCATGTACATGACTGTCTATGTGCAGTAAATATGTATTTCTTAGGGCTCATGCACACAGCAGTGACGTGTTTTGCGCTCCTCAAATTGCGGATCTAAAAAAAAAATGCTTACCCTCCTTGTGCATTCCGTATTTATTTCCACTTGTGGACTGGGCATATAAAATATAACTTTTACTAATAAATTGCTAACAGCATAGGTGGTTGCAGTGGGACGAAACAAAAACATACATACATATATACACATATATTGCCACCATTTGGGGCTGCAGTAGGATAATTATGGGTGGATCTTACCCCGTCCTGTAGACACACGACCAGTGCCCTGGTATAACAATAGGACACTGGTGACCAGTGCTTCTGTGGGTATGGCGGTATGGACACTCCTATTGTGCCCTGGTCTAAAGCCCTCCCTGTATAGGTGGTTAAGGGGCTATCCTCATTGACCTGCCTCACCAACACAGAGCACCCGCCCCGAGTTTGGAGGGTGTACGGACGGTCAGTGGTACTCGTCCCTACAGGGTTATGGGAAAGTGTCCCCAAAAATACCCTCGTCTCACCGCAAAATGCAAAGCCCCTGATGAGTTCCAACTCTATGGAATGAAACATGGCATGTAGGGCTATATAGTAAGGGCTTTACAGGGACTAGGCCCCATTATAGGGACAGGTTCCATATAGGGTCGCCCCTATCGGGGTGTGTGCTCTGTGTTGGTGAGGCAGGTCAATGAGGATAGCCCCTTAACCACCTATACAGGGAGGGCTTTAGACTAGGGCACAATAGGAGTGTCCATACCGCCATACCCACAGAAGCACTGGTCACCAGTGTCCTATTGTTATACCAGGGCACTGACGCCACCCACTGTTTGCTGGTCGTGTGTCTACAGGACGGGGTAAGATCCACCCATAATTATCCTACTGCAGCCCCAAATGGTGGCAATATATGTGTATATATGTATGTATGTTTTTGTTTTGTCCCACTGCAACCACCTATGCTTTTAGCAATTGATTAGTAAAAGTTATATTTTATATGCCCAGTCCACAAGTGGAATTAAGTTAATTTGAGGTGTGACGTATATCTCTGCACATACACACAGTGCATAGAGGTATTTTTTGTATGTATGCATTCCGTATTTGCAGCACAGAACAGCCGGCCCCTAATAGAACAGTCCTATCCTTTTCCGTAATGCAGACAATAATAGGACATGTTCTATTTTTTAGAACAGACATACAGAAATGAAATGCACACAGATTAATTTCAGTTTTTTGTGGACCCATTGAAGTGAATGTTTACGCATACGGGCCGCAAAAAAAAACCCGGAATGGAAACGGAAAAAAATACATTTGTGTGCATGAGTCCAAATTGAGGAGCTATGTAGAAAGATTAAGTAAATTATAGGGGTTGTCCAGACCCAAAGCCTATTTTAGTTATGGCACTGGAGCAGTGTAAATATAAAAGAAAGCCATGCATCTATTCCCCTCCACTCTGCTCCTGTTCTCAGGCTCCCGTGCCTGTTCCTTATAAACCCTGGTGGACCTGAACTGTGACGAAGAAAGCCATGCGTCTATTCCCCTCCACTCTGCTCCTGATCTCAGGCTCCCGTGCCTGTTCCTTATGGACCCTGGTGGACCTGAACTGTGACGTCCCATCAGTGGTCACTGGATACTCCTTCACTGACTCAGAGATCCAGTGAATGGGGCCATAACTCAAATTGATTTTGAGGATGGACAACCCCTTTCATCCTTCCAGCCATCCTGTGAGCTGCCACAGTCAGTGGATACATTGAATCCCCTTTAAGAACACCCATGATGTATGTTGACACACAGCACCCTGTGACGGGGTGCACCCATCATAAATACAGCGGGCTCCTAGCTATTGGTCTGCTGTATTTCATCTCTATAAATGGCTAATAATATTTGTCATATGGGTAACAGGAGAGCGGACCTTCCTCTTCTCTTTTGGCAGCCTATTCAGATGGCATCAGCTTCAAATAAAAGCAAAGGGTCCTTTGCACTGGAGTTGTTTTGGGGGCTGTAAAAATTCCCAAGTAAGCACATGCATTTTTAGGGCCCCTGTATATTTTGTTGTTTATTAGGATGTTTTCTGCATCGGTCTTAATATTCCCTGTACTGCCGGTGGATGCACATTATTTATGAAGAGGCAAACACCTTGTCATAAATGAAGTGCACCCTCTGGCCGTCCATGCGCCTAGAACGAATGATCACCACCCTCATGTCACTACCCACGTAGAAATGGTATTTGCATAAAAATGTTTGCTCAAATGACGTTTAAAAAGACGCAAACCGTTTTTGTCATTTTTAATTTTTTACTCCAGTTTTCTGGCATATGGGCATCATAAATCTCCCCTAGTGTCTCTTACCACTGGCATTTTCCCTATAGAGAAGGTGAGCTTCAGCATGCTGCTTTGCAGGACAGAAGCCAGGAAGAATAAAAAAAAGGCAACTAATGAATAAAAACTTTAGTAATAAAAAACACGTGCTGAGTTTCATATTTCCCATAGACCTTCAGCTTATATCTGGTGCTGGCACTTTTACAGCAAAAAATGCTGGTTTCTACAACCCAAGAGTGCTGAAAAATCCCAGTAAAAACCTGTGTGAAGCACTCAAAAATCTCCCCTAGCTCCTCCAGAAAAAAAGGCTTTTTTTCCATTACAGCTTTCATGTGGTTTTAACCTCTTAAGGACATAGGGCGTACAGGTACGCCCTTGTGCCCTGGTACTTAAGGACACAGGGCGTACATGTACGCCCTGTGTATTTTTGATCACTGCCGTGCGGCTGGCGGTGATCAGAACCCGGTGCCTGCTCAAATCATTGAGAGGGCACCTAGGCTAAATGCGCGGGGGGGTCCCTTGACCCCCCCATGTCGGCGATCGCGGCAAACCGCAGGTCAATTCAGACCTGCGGTTTGCTGCGATTTCTGCAGTTTCTGATCCGCGGGGATCAGAAACTTTAGTATTCCTAAAATATGTCTGTATCTCCCCCCCCCCCCTGCACCCCTGAGTGATTTTAGCCCGGTGGGAGGTGCAGGGGGAGGGGTGCGGGAGGCAGGTGGGATCGCGATCCCCTGCCAGCCTCCCCTTGAATAATCGTTGGCGTCTAGTGGGTATACCAGGGTGCCAGCACATTGCTGACACCCTGGTATAAACGGCTGACATCTGTGATGCGATGTCAGCCGTTTAACCCTTTCCATACCGCGGTCCGTACGGACCGCTGTATGGAAAAGGTTAACAGCTCAGGGAGCTCCCTCCCTCTCCCATCGGGGGGCTGCTGTGCCTTTGCAGCCCCCCGATGGAGAGGGAGAGAGCCCCCAGACAGCCCCCCGACAGCCCCGTCCTTACCCTTCCCCGTCTGCGCAGTTCTGGCCACTACTGAGCAGACGGGGAAGGTTCCCATGGCAACAGGACGCCTTCTCAGGCGTCCTGCTGTCCATGGTGCTGAACAGATCTGTGCTAAAGGCAGAGATCTGTTCAGACAAAGTGTAAAATACAGTACAAAACACTATATAGTGTACTGTACTGTATTATACAGACATCAGACCCACTGGATCTTCAAGAACCAAGTGGGTCTGGGTCAAAAAAAATGTAACAAAAAGTGAAAAAAGTTAAGATAAAAAAAACACATTTATCACTGAATAAAAATTAAAAAAATAAAATACACTACACATATTAGATATCGCCGCGTCCGTAACGACCTGATCTATAAAACGGTCATGTTACTTTACCCGAACGGTGAACGCCATAAAAATAAAAACTCACCTTACTTCCCAAAAAAGGTAATAAAAGTGATCAAAAAAGTCGCATGTACGCCAAAATTGTAACAATCAAACCGTCATCTCATCCCGCAAAAATCATACCCTACCCAAGATAATCGCCCAAAAACGGAAAAAACTATGGCTCTTAGACTATGGAAACACTAAAACATGATTTTTTTTTGTTTCAAAAATGAAATCATTGTGTAAAACTTACATAAATAAAATAAAAGTATACATATTAGGTATCGCCGCGTCCGTATCGACCGGCTCTATAAATATATCACATGATCTAACCCCTCAGGTGACCACCGTAAAAAAAATAAAAACGGTGTAAAAAAAGCCATTTTTTGTCATCTTACATCACAAAAAGTGTAATAGCAAGCAATCAAAAAGTCATATGCACCCCAAAATAGTGCCAATCAAACCGTCATCTCATCCCGCAAAAAATGAGACCCTATTTTAGATAATCGCCCAAAAACTGAAAAAACTATGGCTCTTAGACTATGGAGACACTAAAACATTTTTTTTTTGTTTTAAAAATGAAATCATTGTGTAAAACTTACAGAAATAAAAATAATTGTATACATATTAGGTATCGCCGCGTCCGTGACAACCTGCTCTATAAAATTACCACATGATCTAACCTGTCAGATGTATGTTGTAAATAACAAAAAAAATAAACGGTGCCAAAAAAGCTATTTCTTGTTACCTTGCCGCACAAAAAGTGTAATATAGAGCAACCAAAAATCATATGTACCCTAAACTAGTACCAACAAAACTGCCACCCTATCCCGTAGTTTCTAAAATGGGGTCACTTTTTTGGAGTTTCTACTCTAGGGGTGCATCAGGGGGGCTTCAAATGAGACATGGTGTAAAAAAAAACAGTCCAGCAAAACCTGCCTTCCAAAAAACGTATGGCATTCCTTTCCTTCTGCGCCCTGCCGTGTGCCCGTACAGCGGTTTACGACCACATATGGGGTGTTTCTGTAAACTACAGAATCAGGGCCATAAATAATGAGTTTTGTTTGGCTGTTAACCCTTGCTTTGTAACTGGAAAAAAAATATTAAAATGGAAAATCTGCCAAAAAAGTGAAATTTTGAAATTGTATCTCTATTTTCCATTAAATCTTGTGCAACACCTAAAGGGTTAACGACGTATGTAAAATCAGTTTTGAATACCTTGAGGGGTGTAGTTTCTTAGATGGGGTCACTTTTAGGGAGTTTCTACTCTAGGGGTGCATCAGGGGGCTTCAAATGGGACATGGTCTAAATAAACCAGTCCATAAAAATCAGCCTTCCAAAAACCAAACGGCGCACCTTTCACTCTACGCCCCGCTGTGTGGCTGTACAGTAGTTTAAAGCCACATATTGGGTGTTTCTGTAAACGGCAGAGTCAGGGCAATAAAGATACAGTCTTGTTTGGCTGTTAACCCTTGCTTTGTTAGTGGAAAAGATGGGTTAAAATGAAAAATTAGACAAAAAAATGAAATTCTCAAATTTCCTCCCCATTTGCCAATAACTCTTGTGCAACACCTAAAGGGTTAACAACGTATGCAAAATCAGTTTTGAATACCTTGAGGGGTGTAGTTTCTTAGATGGGGCATTTTTGGGTGGTTTCTGTTATGTAAGCCTCGCAAAGTGACTTGAGACCTGAACTGGTCCCTAAAAATTTAGTTTTTGTAAATTTCTGAAAAAGTTCAAGATTTGCTTCTAAACTTCTAAGCCTTATAACATCCCCAAAAAATAAAATATCATTCCCAAAATGCTACAAACATGAAGTAGACATATGGGGAATGTAAAGTCATAACAATTTTTGGGGGTATTACTATGTATTACAGAAGTAGAGAAACTGAAACTTTGAAATTTGCAAATTTTTCCAAATTTTTGGTAAATTAGGTATTTTTTTGTGCAAAAAAAATATTTTTTTTGACTTCATTTTACCAGTGTCATGAAGTACAATATGTGACGAAAAAACAATCTCAGAACGGCCTGGATAAGTCAAAGCGTTTTAAAGTTATTAGCACTTAAAGTGACACTGATCAGATTTGCAAAAAATGGCCTGGTCCTAAGGTGAAAAAAGGCTGTGTCCTTAAGGGGTTAAAGGGAATCTGTCACCTATTATGAGCCTATAATACTGTTAGCAATGTGCAATAAAGTACCTTCATTCCAGCATGTGTCTGAAAAAGCAATTTTTCTGATATGCAAATTAAGTCTCAAGGTGCCCAGAGGGGTGTTATTACTCTGCTCTAGTGCCCAGTAACGCCCCCCAGCAGTGCCCAGCCCGCCTTTCTTCCAAGCCCAGCACGCCTCTTAAGAAATAAATGTACTCCTACACTACGTCATTTAATTTATTCACTGCACCGTCCTTGCTTCCTCCTCTCTTGGCCTCCGAAATCCCGCGAAGGCGCAGTATCGCTGAGTGCCTGCGCCTGTACGATACTCCTGCTCCTGAGGGCAACAGCCTCAATAGTGTCACTGGGCATGCGCCGAGCCCAGTGACGTAATCAGAACCAAGAGAGGAGGAAGCAAGGACGGTGCAGTGAATAAATTAAATGACGTAGTGGAGGGGGGGGCGCCGTTCGGCAAGGATGTAGGAGTACATTTATTTCTTAGGAGGCGTGCTGGGCTTGGAAGAAAGGCGGGCTGGGCACTGCAGGGGGGCGTTACTGGGCACTAGAGCAGAGTAATAACGCCCCTCTGGGCACCTTGAGACTTAATTTGCATATCAGAAAAATTGCTTTTTCATCTGAATGAAAAGTTGAATAAAAGAAAGAAGACACATGCTGGAATGAAGGTACTTTATTGCACATTGCTATGTTAACAGTATTATAGGCTCAAAATAGGTGACGGATTCCCTTTAACCGCACCTCAACATCTATGTGTAACTATAGTCTTGAAATCCAAACTCCCTTTGTCAAAAGACCATATACTGTACTAGGGTTGTCCCGATACCGATACTAGTATCGGTATCGGGACCGATTCCGAGTTTTCTCGGCGGTACTCAGCCGCCGATACCCCGCCCCGATACATAAATAGAATACTATGGGCGTAACTATGGGCGGGGCCCGGTGCAGTCACTGTACTCTTACACCGGGCCCCGCCGCTCACCGAAGTATTTATAAACGTGAATCCTTATCCTGTTGTTAAGTTGAACTAACGCTGCCCTCTCCCATGTCCCCCCTCTATCTCCACAGCACTTACTTAAGCTTCCATAGCAGGCAGAGCAGACGGCAGCAGTAACGTCACTCACTGACGTAGAGCGCCTGCTCCGCCCACTTTATGAGTGAAGCAGGCGGAGCAGGCGCGCGACGTCAGTGAGTGACGTTACTGGTGCCGTCCGCTCTGCCTGCTATGGAAGCTTAAGTAAGTGCTGTGGAGATACAGGGGGATACAGGGGAACATGGGAGAGGGCAGCGTTAGTTCAACTTAACAACAGGATAAGGATTCACGTTTATAAATACTTCGGTGAGCGGCGGGGCCCGGTGTATTGGGGGACACTGTTATGAGGGGGATCTGTGGATGACATATAGCAGTGTCATCCACAGATCCTCCCCATAACAGTTCCATCCACAGATCCCCTATAACAGCACCATCCACAGATCCCCCACCAAATAACAATGCCATCCTCAGATCCCCCCACCCCATAACAATGCCATGCACAGATATCCCACCCCATAGCAGTACCATCCACAGATCCCCATAACAGTGCCATCCACAGATCCCCCATAACAGTGCCATCCACAGATCCCCCATAACAGTGCCATCCACAGATCCCCATAACAGTGCCATCCACAGATCCCCCATAACAGTGCCATCCACAGATCCCCATAACAGTGCCATCCACAGATCCCCCATAACAGCACCATCCACAGATCCCCATAACAGCGCCATCCACAGATCCCCCATAACAGTGCCATCCACAGATCCCCCATAACAGTGCCATCCACAGATCCCCCATAACAGTGCCATCCACAGATCCCCCATAACAGTGCCATCCACAGATCCCCCATAACAGTGCCATCCACAGATCCCCCATAACAGTGCCATCCACAGATCCCCATAACAGTGCCATCCACAGATCCCCATAACAGTGCCATCCACAGGTCCCCCATAACAGTGCCATCCACAGATCCCCCACATGACAGTGCGTCATCCACAGATCCACAGATCCCCCAAAACGGTCACATGACATTTAAAAAAAGTATCGGTATTCGGTATCGGTGACTACTTGAAAAAAAGTATCGGTACTTGTACTCGGTCCTAAAAAAGTGGTATCGGGACAACCCTATACTGTACATTAGATTTGACCCTAAATATACTGTATACTTGTACAACACATCTAATTTCTATAGCATATAATAATAAAAATGATTCTTGGTACTGTTAGGCCATGGCACAACAACTGTGCCAACATGCGGTTTTACTTCAGATTGGTGCAGGTTTCTAAACAGGTGTTTTACCAACAAAGGCCATTAAAGGGCATCTGTCAGCAGATTTGTACCTATGGAACTGCCTGACTTATTGCATGTGCGCTTGGCACCATGGCCACAACTCGCTCGTGCCACAGCTGCTACATGTTGGCTCATTCTTATAGGGGGTGACTGGCTGATGGACAATAAGCTAGTCAGATTCACAACATACTGCAGTGTTTGGCATATTTCATGTGCCAAAAAAGAACTTTACCTAAATGTCACTTTGTGAACCTGGCAAGAGTATTTCCCTGTAAATTCTGCTTATACATGAATGCTGTCAGCAGCCATGTATGAATGTAGTAATAGAAGGGTTTTATCAAGTAAAATGTTATTTCAAAGTTAAAGGGGTATTCCCATCTCGGACACTGGGGGCATATCGCACCTATACTTAGAACGCAGCCCGCAAAGTGCTGGAGGGCGCACTGTGAATGCGTGGGAGTGCAGAAAATAGCCTAGCAGCATGCTTGGCTATTTTTGGAAGTCCCACTGAATGAATGGGAAGCGCACAGTGCAAGCGCAAACACTGCTCCATTCACTTCTATGAGGCTGACTGAAGCAAGGCTCAGCTATTTTCAGCGCTCCCATAGGAATGAATGGAGGGTGACCACTCATGTGTGATGCACCCTTTGTGGCACTTTGCAAGCTCTGTTCTAAGTAGGGGTGCAGGTCCCAGAGGTGGGACCCGCACCTATCTGACATTCGGGGCATATCCTATCGATATGCCCCCAGTGTGCGAGATGGGAATACCCCTTTAACCCCATGTACGGCGCTGGGCGGGTGTTGAAAGATGGTGCCCGTTCCTGCCTGCTGCGGGCGCCATAGCCACGGGTGGCTGCCTGCTTCTTTTAGCAGACACCCGCGGCTCATGTCCACAACTGGCAGTAATGCCGATCGCGGACATTTAACCCCTCAGATGCCATGGTCAATCCTCACCGCGGCATCTGAGCGCGCTGAAACCGAAAGTGCGCACTTTCGGTTGTGCTCCAGATCCCCTGTGTGGCAATCGGAGGAGGCGGAGCGTGTATGGAGCAGCCCCTGTCTTTGTGAATGACAGGAGGCTGCTGCATAGTATTTCCTATGGAGCTCTTGCCTGTAATAGGGCTCCATAGGAAACAAGCAATTTTCACATAGACTCCAATGCTAGTGCATTGGGATCTATGAGAATAGCAATCTAATGATTGCATGTTATAGTTCCCTATGGAAAAAAAAAAAGTGTAAAAAAATAAATAAATATTTCAAATCACCCTCCTTTTCCCAAAATAAAAATAAAAGAACTAATGTGCGAAAACACCCATAGTATAAAAATATAAAAATATATTCCCCATACGGCAAACAGCAAATGGGAAAAAAGCATCCAAATGGCCGTTTCGCAGTTTTTTGTCGCTTCATTTTCTACAAAAAAAAGAAAAAAGAAAGTGATCAAAAAGTCGTACACACCCCAGAATGGTATCAATGAAAAATTCAGATTGCCCCGCAAAAAATAAGCCCCCATACAGCTCCGTACACATAATTACCAGAAAAGTTATAGGGGTCAAAATATGGCGACAAAAAAATAAAACAGATTCCCCCCCCCCCACTTTTTAATTTTTTTAACACTGTCAAAACGCAAGAAAAACTATTAATATAAGGTATCGCTGGATTCGTGCTGACTTGTAGAATTAAAGTAACCAGTCAGTTTTATCGCACATCGAACGTCGTAAATAAAAAATACGTAAAACTATGGTGGAATTTTTTTCCCCCGCTTCCCACTACATCATATGCAATATTAAATCATGACGTTGGAAAGTACAACTTGTCCCGCAAAAAACAAGCCCTCATATGGCCATGTGAACAGGGAAGGCAGGTAGCGTAAAACGAAAACGCAAAAAAAAAAAAATCAAAACCTCTGGGGCTACTCACAAGAGGGTATAAAATACATGCATTTTTCAAAATGGCAGCATATGCTATTTTAAACCTATTTTGTAGCTTTAAAAAATCCTATTGGGTAGTGCTCAAAATACTGTATACAGTTCCTTGAAAAAGTATTGATACCCCTGACACTTTTCCACATTTTTTCATGTTACACCCATAAACTTAAGTGTATTTTATTGGGATTTTATGTGATAGACCAACACAAAGTAGCAAGTATGTGTGAAGTGAAAAGAAAATAATACATGATTTTACATTTTTTTGATAAATAGACATCTGGAAAGTGTGGCATGCATTTGTATTCAACCCCCTGTACTCTGATACCACTAAATATAATCCAGTGTGAACAATTGCCTTCAGAAGTCACCTAATTAGTAAACAGAGTCCACCTGTGTGTAACTTATTCTCAGTATACCTACAGCTGTTCTGCGAAGGCCTCAAAGGTTTGTTAGAGAACATTACTGATTAAACTGCACAATGAAAACCAAGAAACACACCAGACAGGTCAGGGATAAAGTTGTAAAGCAGGTTTAGGTTATAAAAAATATCCCAAGCACTGTTACATCTATCACCTGGAAATGGAATGAGTATGGCACAACTGCAAATCTATGAAGACATGGTCATCCACCTAAACTGACAGCCCAGGAAAGAAAAGCACTGATTAGAGAAGCAACCAAGAGGCCCCTGGTCATTTTAGTGACGCTGCAGAGACCCACAGCTCAGGTGAGAGAATCTGTTCACAGGACAACTATTAGTGATGTACTCAACAAATCTGGCCTTTATCGAAGAGTGGCAATAAGAAAGCCATTTATGAAAGCAAGCCATAAGAAGTCCCGTTGCAGTTTGCCACAAGCCACGTAGGGGACAAAGTAAACATGTGAAAGAAGGTGCGCTAGTCAGATGACTGCACCCCAACCCTGAACACACCATTCCTACCATGAAACATGGTTGTGGCAGCATCATGCTGTGGGGATGCTCTTCTTCAGCAGGAATAGGAAAGCTCGTCAGAGTTGATGGGAAGATGGAGGCAATCCTGGAGGAATACCTGGTAGAGGCTGTAAAAGAATTGAGACTGGGGCAGAGGTTCACCTTCCAGCAGGACAATGACCCTAAATATACAGCCAGAGGAAAGGTTTAGATCAAAGCATATTCATGTGTTAGAATGGCCCCGTCATAGTCCAGACCTAAATCCCATTGGGAATCTGTGGCAAGACTTGAAAATTGCTGTTCACGGATGCTCTTCATCCAATATGACTGAGCTTGAGCTATTTTGCAAAGAAGAATGGGCAAACAATTCAGCCTCTAGATGTGCAAAGCTGGAAGAGACATACCGTAAAAGACTTGAAGCTCTAATTGCAGTGAAAGGTGGTCCTACAAAATATTGACTCAGGGGGCTGAATACAAATGCACGCCACATTTTACAGATTTTTATTTATAAAAAATTTTTGATTTTCTTTATACGTCACTGTTAAAGGGGCTATTAATTATTGATATTTATGCCAATCTCAATAATTAATATTCATAAATAGGTGGAGATCGTCTAGTGATGACTCCGCCTATTTATGCCTAAATGATCAACAAATCACTACTGATTGCCTTACGCTAATCACTAAACTAGCTGCATGCGCCTTACTAACTACCGCTAGTAACCACACGTTACACAATAGGTATAACACAGTATTTATTAATCCTTACAGAACATAACACACGTAATACACTAAAAATACAGTACAACAATACACTACAACTCTTGCTGCGGCGCCTTACTACTACAAAGGAATATATATGTTTATAACTATATATATCTATATCAAGGGAATAGATATACAGTTGCAAGAAAAAGTATGTGAACCCTTTGGAATGATATGGATTTCTGCACAAATTGGTCATAAAATGTGATCTGATCTTCATCTAAGTCACAACAATAGACAATCACATCATTTTATTAAGATAGAAGTAATGAATACATATTTTAACTTATCGAATATTTTATATTTCTTATTAGAATAAAAATGCATATATATTATAATTGTTTTTATCATATATTTTTATTTTTCATTTTTATCTTTATTTATATTTAGTAAAACTATATACTGTATTTTAAGATGTAAAATTAATGAAAACTAATATAATTTGCACCTATACATATAAGGGACAACAAAACGCATATGCACTGAAAGAATCGCATCTGCGTTTTATAAATTATAAAACCGCATTGATAACGCATATGAAAATTATTGCACAATAAGATTGAGAAACGCCAGATAATAGGATCGCTAAAACTGACTGTCAGTACAACACTTGAAAATACTTTTTTTTTCCACAAAAAGAATAATTATTCAGATTGCTCCATGCCAGAGTTTCTGTGTGACCAGATCCAAAACCACATTTTTGCTTCATCTTACCTTAAGGGATGTTGGGTATAAAAAGGGGATCAAAACCCTCTTACAGACCACCACTGAGGAAGGGGCCAGGAAAGGACCCCGAAACGCGTTTGGTTTCTGCACACCTCGGACATCAGCTGATGAACACTTACGAGACCCCAACATCCCGACAATTGGACTTTAACTTTGCCGGAACTGTGACTTCTTGCTAATGTGGAGGAAACGCCTTGTTAACCACTAACCAGGTCCAGGCTTGCAGCATCGGTGAACATTACCAGGAGATCTCTCATGCTGAGAGCTACATGATCATCCGAACCACCTCAAGCAAGCGACTAGACCCAGGTACTGCCGAATCTGATACAGTGAGCCTCGTGGGACGCCACGGCTATACTCACATCAGACGGCAAATAACAGGTGTATTATATCCACTGACTGTACGCTCATCTGGTCCTATTGACCAAATTATCCTGCACAAGTGAACTGATTTCTTCAAACACAGGGACACTTATCTGCTCTGACTATCGGACACTATATCTGGCGTATTTCTTCATTGAATTGATCAGTGGTTTATCGAATATTCATCGAATATTCCAACCACCCACATATATATGTTTTTATACATCGTTAATATCTGCCCTTTTTAGGATTTTTAGAATTGTTCATGTTATATTTATATTACTGCATTATATATTATAGGTGTATTTATTACATTTGAATATCAATTGTTTTTTAGGTATTATATTGTTACTGTATTATAGATTTTACTGCATTATAGATTTAGGGCTATTTATAAATAATAAATTATATTGCTATATATTATCTGTTCTTGGTCTCTAATTGGTCCAGCTGGTGAGTGCTCAGTCTTCCTACATATTTTAATAGACAATCACAGTCTGCTTAAACTAAACACACAAAGAATTTAATGTTACCATGTTTTTATTGAACACAGTGCAGGTGGAAAAAGTATTTGAACCCCTAGACTAATGACATCTAATGACATCTCCAAGAGCTAATTGGAGTGAGGTGTCAGCCAACTGGAGTCCAATCAATGAGATGAGATTGGAGGTGTTGGTAACAGCTGCCCTGCCCTATAAAAAACACACACCAGCTCTGGGTTTGCTTTTCACAAGAAGCATTGCCTGATGTGAATGATGCCTGGCACAAAAGAGCTCTCAGAAGACCTACGATTAAGAATTGTTGACTTGCATAAAGCTGGAAAGGGTTATAAAAGTATCTCCAAAAGCCTTGCTGTTCATCAGTCCACGGTAGGGCTGCACGATATGGGAATTTTGTGCGATTGCGATTAGGGCCCTAAAAATTGCGATAACGATGTGCGATGCGATATTTTAAGGGAATTGTGCTAGACGTCTATTTGCTTGGATTTTCCCATAAGAGCCGCTGACGCGGCTGGGTATGACATAGTTATGGGGGATCTGTGGATGGCGCTGTTATGTGGGGGATCTGTGGATGACGCTGTTATGTGGGGGATCTGTGGAGGACGCCGTTATGTGGGGGATCTGTGGAGGACGCCGTTATGTGGGGGATCTGTGGAGGACGCCGTTATGTGGGAGATCTGTGGAGGACGCCGTTATGTGGGAGATCTGTGGAGGATGCCGTTATGTGGGAGATCTGTGGAGGACGCCGTTATGTGGGGGATCTGTGGATGACGCTGTTATGTGGGGGATCTGTGGAGGACGCTGTTATGTGGGGGATCTGTGGAGGACGCTGTTATGTGGGGGATCTGTGGAGGACGCCGTTATGTGGGAGATCTGTGGATGACGCCGTTATGTGGGAGATCTGTGGAGGACGCCGTTATGTGGGAGATCTGTGGAGGACGCCGTTATGTGGGAGATCTGTGGAGGACGCCGTTATGTGGGAGATCTGTGGATGACGCCGTTATGTGGGAGATCTGTGGATGACGCCGTTATGTGGGAGATCTGTGGATGACGCCGTTATGTGGGGGATCTGTGGATGACGCTGTTATGTGGGGGATCTGTGGATGACGCTGTTATGTGGGGGATCTGTGGATGACGCTGTTATGTGGGGGATCTGTGGATGACGCACTGTTATGTGGGGGATCTGTGGAGGACGCACTGTTATGTGGGGGATCTGTGGATGACGCTGTTATGTGGGAGATCTGTGGAGGTGTAGATCTGTGGATGATGCTGTTATGGGGGAGATCTGTGGAGGACACTGTTATGGGGGACCTGCGGAGGGCACTGTTATGGGGGACCTGCGAAGGGCACTGTTATGGGGGACCTGCGGAGGGCACTGTTATGGGGGACCTGCGGAGGGCACTGTTATGGGGGACCTGCGGAGGGCACTGTTATGGGGGACCTGCGGAGGGCACTGTTATGGGGGACCTGCGGAGGGCACTGTTATGGGGGACCTGCGGAGGGCACTGTTATGGGGGACCTGCGGAGGGCACTGTTATGGGGGACCTGCGGAGGGCACTGTTATGGGGGACCTGCGGAGGGCACTGTTATGGGGGACCTGCGGAGGGCACTGTTATGGAGGATGTGTGCTATGACACATGGGGCCACGAGGGGGGCCAGCATAAGACACACATATAACATCTTATGCTGGTCCCCCTCATGGCCCCATGTGTCCCTTCATGTGTTAACTCTCCTATTCATAAAATGGCCAGCCTCTGTACTTTCACTATGAATGCACTCACACTGCAGAGAGCGAGCCGGCCGGCGGGTGACTGACGTCACTGGCACGCTCCTCCCACTTAATTCAGGAAGCAGGAGCGTGACTAAGTGACGTCAGTCCCGCGCCGGCCGGCTGCCTCGCTCGCTCCCGCTCGTCGCTGCAGTGCATGCATTCATTGTGAAAGTAAGTACAGAGGCTGTAATAGGACAGAGGACTTTTTTTTTTATCAATAGGGGCCCCTTCATATATAATAATCGCGGCATTTTCGGCTCGGCCGAATCGCCAAACCGCATTTGCCGATTATCGCGATTCGATTACTTTTGCGATATATCGTGCAGCCCTAGTCCACGGTAAGACAAATTGTCTATAAATGGAGAAAGTTCAGCACTGCTGCTACTCTCCCTAGAAGTGGCCGTCCTGTAAAGATGACTGCAGAGCACAGTGCAGACTGCTCAATAGGGTGAAGAAGAATCCTAGAGTGTCAGCTAAAGATTTACAAAAGTCTCTGGCATATGCTAACATCCCTGTTAGCGAATCTATGATACGTAAAACACTAAACAAGAATGGATTTCATGGGAGGATACCACAGAGGAGGCCACTGCTGTCCCCAAAAAAACATTGCTGCACGTTTACAGTTTGCACAAGAGCACCTGGATGTTCCACAGCAGTACTGGCAAAATATTCTGTGGACAGATTAAACCAAAGTTGAATTGTTTGGAAGAAACACACAACACTATGTGTGGAGAAAAAGAAGCACAGGACACCAACATCAAAACCTCATCCCAACTATGAAGTATGGTGGTGGGGGCATCATGGTTTGGGGCTGCTTTGCTGCGTCAGGGCCTGGACGGATTGCTATCATCGAAGGAAAAATGAATTCCCAAGTTTATCAAGACATTTTGCAGGAGAACTTAAGGCCATCTGTCCACCAGCTGAAGCTCGACAGAACATGGGTGTTGCAACAGGACAACGACCCAAAGCATAGAAGTAAATCAACAACAGAATGGCTTAAACAGAAGAAAATACACCTTCTGGAGTGGCCCAGTCAGAGTCCTGACCTCAACCCCATTGAGATGCTGTGGCATGACCTCAAGAAAGTGATTCACACCAGATATCCCAAGAATATTGCTGAACTGAAACAGTTCTGTAAAGAGGAATGTTCAAGAATGACTCCTGACCATTGTGCACGTCTGATCTGCAACTACAGGAAACGTTTGGTTGAAGTTATTGCTGCCAAAGGAGGTTCAACCAGTTATTAAATCCAAGGGTTCACATACTTTTTCCATCTGCACTGTGAATGTTTACACGGTGTGTTTAATAAAAACATGGTAACATTTAATTCTTTGTGTGTTATTTAAGTTTAAGTAGACTGTGATTGTCTATTGTTGTGACTTAGATGAAGATCAGATCAAATTTTTTTTTTTTTAAAGACAATTTTTATTTTCATTGAGAAAAATAGAACATAAAATACAAAGATACAGAAATCAAAGCAAAGCATGTCTGTTACATATCATTTTTCATAAAGCATACATTAATGCCTGGTTAGACAGCAAGGATACGTAACAAGTTGACCCAAAGAGGCAAGTACCTTCCTCAAGTAATTCCCCCACCCCCCCAACCCCAAAAACCTAAATCCCCCCCCCCCCCCCCATCTTCCCAACCCCAAATCAAAACCAACTAACTTTCTTTTCTTCTTGTCCTGCCAGAACAATTGCAAAGCCACTTGATAGCCATGGGTCAAAGGTATTATGTCGACATAGGGGCAAATTCTCAGACGATCCGAATAAAAATATCATAGTGCCAAGCGACCTAGCGTCCCTTTCAATTGTTCCTCTAAATACCACTTTGTTAGTGTAAAAGGTCTCATAATATTATCATTCTCGGAATTAGTAAAGAACTGGATTAGGAAACCTCTCCATTTCTTAAGAAACTTGCCTCCCTTCCCTTCTTTATGTCTTATTGCATCACCTCGCTCCAGAGCCAACAATTCCCTAAGAGAGGCTAGAATGTCATCTTTACAAGGGACCAAAGGCTGAAGCCAGCGTTGCAAGATGCTCCTCTTAGCTACCATACAGAGTGCATGGAAGAGGGTAGGCAGTCTTCGCTCCACAAGGACCCCATCCTTCAATTCCTCCCAATAATGAAACAGAAAGATCATCGGGCTTAATGGAACCGTAAGATTCCAGCTAGCCTTTGAAATCTGGGCTATCTGGGACCACAGACCTTGAATTTGAGGACAGGACCATAAACCATGAAATAGATCGGTGTGCATCACCCTACACTTTGGACAACTAGTGATCCTGTCCGGATTGTTAGGCGCTGTCGGGAGATTGAAGGCATATATGGCATTGTGCATTATCCTGAACTGTGTGTCCCTCCAAGTTTCATTTATGACCGAGTTCCTCAACGCCCACCACCCTTTTAAGATCTTGTCTCCTGCCTCACCATCCTCTAAGATACGCGCCCATGGGCGAAAAGCCAGTTGTGGCAGACCGTCCCCCATGATCTCACGAAGTTGGGAATATAAGAGAGAAATGGATTGTGGGCCAGAGCCCTTCAGTACTATCTTATCAAACTCATTTTTAATTCTTTCCTTAGAGACATCTTTCAACCTCTCTGTGAGAAATTTGCTAACTTGAGTGTATTGAATCGTTTGAAAGGGCTTCAAATGGAAGGTTTCCCTAACTTCCTGGCACGACAACCATCTATTCTCGGACTTATGCAACAAATGCTGGGCCGTTAATATTCCCTTTTGCTTCCATTCCTTAAATAAGGCATTACTCCTACCCTGCTCAAATTCCGGGTGTCCCCACAAGGGCAAAAATTTTGAAACCCTCTGGCAGAGTCGCAAATTCTTCCTAATGCTACGCCATGCTGCCCAAGTGTGGCGGAAGATTATCGAGTTCCGCAAGTGCATGGGAAGGGCTCTCATAGCCGTGTGTAACAAGGTGCAAGGATCCCAAGGTGAACAAAGATCCTTTTCTAGATCATAGTCAGAATGAAAACTCGTGTGACGTAGCCAGTCTATAATATGTCTAAGAAGACACGCATGGTTATATGTTCTAACATCAGGCATATTCAAACCTCCTTTGATTTTAAGGGCCATCAGCTTCCTCAGGCCTATTCTTGGTCTCCTACCCTTCCAGATAAAACATGTCACCTCGCCTTGAAATCTGCTGACGTCCACATGTTTGATCATCAAGGGCAGCGTCTGGAGAGGATAAAGAAGCCTGGCGAAGCTGATCATTTTAACTAAATGAATTCTGCCCAGTAAGGGCAAGGGTAAATTTTGCCACTTACGCAACTCCGAAGTCACCCTTTTTAGTAGAGGGGTGTAGTTCAGACCGTATAACGATTCCGCTCTGGGGCCTATCTTAATCCCTAAGTATGTAATGTGATCCTTGGCCACCTGTATCCCTTCTATTTCATTCCTCGAGTTTAATCTTGTCCCCCCCCCTCCCTAGCTGTAAAAGGGCACACTTGTTTTTATTCTGTTTGAAGCCTGAGAGCTGACCAAAATCTGTTATAGTGCTCAATACCTTCTGTAAGTCAGGAATGGGGTTTTCCATAAATAAGAGTATGTCATCTGCGAAAAAAATAGCTTTTAGTTCAGAGTTCCCTACTCTAATACCCTCATAGATCCCACCTGAGTTCAGGAGACGAACTAGTGGCTCCACCGCCAAATCGAACAGTAAAGGGGATAAGGGACAGCCCTGCCTGGTTCCCCTATGTAAACAGAAGGGGTCAGAGAGAAAGCCCTGCATGCCTATCCTGGCCATAGGAGTTGCGTATAGCTGAGAAAGATACTCCCTGAAGGATCCTCTTACCCCAAACTTGTCCAGCACCCTCCATAACCACTCCCAGTGAATTTTATCGAAAGCTTTCTCAGCGTCCAGGGTGATTATGGAGGGTGTCGATCCATCTCCCTCCCTCCTACCCACCTCGTCTAACACCGTCAGGACTCTACGCATGTTGGTGACCGCTGATCTATTTCTAATAAAACCAACCTGGTGTGGGCTGATCAGACTCGGGAGGATGCAGGCTAGTCTATTGGCCATAAGCTTCGACAAGATCTTAACATCTTGGTTGATGAGAGAGATTGGTCTGTACGAAGCTGGGTCTTCTGCTGGTTTACCCTCTTTAGGAAGCATGCGTATATGTGCCATGTTCATTTGAGCGGATAACCTACCCCCTTGCAAAAGGACATTACCTAATTTAGACAATACAGGTGACAGTTGTATTTTTAGGGCTTTATAAAAGTCACCCGAGTAACCGTCAGGTCCCGGAGCCTTATTCCCAGGGAGTTGCGCAATCGTATTCATAATTTCCTCTTCCGTGATGGGCTTATTAAGTTGGGTCAGGTCCTCCTGCGTGATCATTGGAAGATTTAGATCCTCCAGTAGACTGGGGCCTGTCGCTACAATATCGGACGGTCTACTATACAAGTCAGAATAGTAACTTCTAAAAATTTTCAAAATGTCAGGGGGTTTGGACCTCAAGTCACCTGCATAGACCCTTAAATGGGTAATTGGGGCTGTTTGCCTACGCCCTTTGGCTAAATTGGCCAGGAGTCTACCCGCCTTATTCCCGAACTTGTGCAGTTCTAATTCCCACCTAGCTTTATGGAAACTCTCCTTCCTTTTTGCCCAGAGCTCAAAATCCTCCCTGGCTGCCATCCATTTACCTTTGTTCTCTGAAGTTGGGGATTGTTTAAAAGCCCTGTAACACTCCTGAACTTCTTGACTACATTTAATGAATTGCGCCTTCGTAGCCCTCTTAAGACCTGCCATGTAAGCTATCAATCTTCCCCTTAGAACGGACTTGCCTGCTTCCCAAAATAGTAGGGGGTCAGACTCGTGTTCCTGATTAAGAGTGCTGTATTCTAACCACCATCCCCGCAGTAATTCTACGAAGGTCTCGTCATCTGCTAGGAAAGACGGAAATTTCCAGATATGCTCTGTTCCTCTCGGCTCCATATCCGCCAATGTTAAAACCACTGGAGAATGGTCCGAGATCACCAAATTTTCAATAGCCACCTCACTAATTCTGGAGAGCAGTTCTGGCTTGGTAAACCAATAGTCTATACGGGACCAAGAATTCTGTGCATGGGAGAAGTGGGTGAAATCCCGTTCATCCGGATGTGAGATCCGCCATGCATCCACCACCGCAATGTCTCCAACAAGGGAGTGCAATGCCCCTCCTCTCCCATGCACCTTCCCCCCCATCTGATCTGATTGTCTGCGGTCCTCACTTTCCACCATAGTGGCATTAAAGTCTCCACCCATCAAAATGTTACCCACCGGGTCCGCCAAGATCTTGTCTCTCAGTGAGGCAAAGAAACGACCTTGCATTACGTTAGGTGCATATACATTATACAGGTTGAGACTCCTGCTCCCATCTTTCATCGTTAGAACCGACACCCTGCCTTCATCATCTGCCACATGACCTAGGATCTTATGCACCAAATTCTTGTGAACTAAAGTAACTACACCCGCTTTGCCCTGTATAGCTGGGGAGCCATAAACCCTTCCCACCCACAGTCTCGACATTCTTATCAAATCTTCCTCCAGGAGATGCGTTTCCTGCAGGAACGCAATGTCAGCACCTAGGCGCTTCAAATGACGCAGCACCATTATGCGTTTCTGCGGGGAGCGCAGGCCCTTGACATTCCAAGTTATACACTTAATCATTACCCCACCATTTTAGAAGGTATTTCCCCCCAATGGCATAGGCGAGAACCCTGAGTAGTGGCAGGACAAATCTAACAAAACCGTAACATGAAATAAGAACATACATTAACATTCCTGAATAGCCTACTAAGGCAAAGGCAAGTAAACTTAACATCACATTCTGGGCTTCACTTTTTTCTGGTATCATATTACATTACCACAAACTTCCCCCTAGATAGCTGACATCGGAGGATTAAAATATCAGGGCAAACAGCCCCCCTTCATTTTCCTCTTTCCCCCCTTTCATGGAGGTGCCCATGTATGAAGCGTAACGTCCCTCATTTTCGCTGCTTCCGCTGGTTATTAGACGAAAACTGCTGGCTCTCTCCCTTCCTTTGCGCCTTGTCACGAAAAGACCCTTGCGAATCAGACTGTGGACTCTGTGAATTTCTTCTCCCCCTATCCGCCGGCTCCTCTGTTGCTGAAATATAAGGGCCTTGAGAAAAGAAAGCTGTAGCATCCGATGCATTATTAAAGGTCCTATATTCTCCATCTGCACATTTCACCTTTAAGACTGCCGGGTATAATAGTTGGAAACGTATTTTTCTCTGGAACAATGACGTGCAGATTTCACTAAAACCTCTCCTCTTCTTAGTGATTACCGCTGAATAATCATTAAAGAGCATAATTTTCTGCCCCCTATAGGTCAGAGGCTCTTTTCGCGCCCTGAAAGCGCGTATAATGTCCTCTTTATCAGAGAAGTCAAGGTACTTCATTATTACTTGTCTGCCCTTCTGTGGGCGATTTGTACCCTCTTTGGATCCCCCTGGAGGGCCTTGTAATGACCCCAGTCTATGCGCTCTTTCCACTTTACGGGGAATAGATAGTCCCAGCGCTCTGGGGAGTTCTGACTCGCAGATATGCTTGAGGTCTGAACCCGGTATTTCTTCAGGGAGGCCCACTAACCTGATGTTACTACGGCGCGACCGATTTTCCAGGTCGTCCACTTTGTCTTTTAGCTCGTTCACAGTTTGCACCAGCATTTTCATCCGTGCTTGAGTGCCATGCATATCTTCCTCCACGCAAGAAGTCCTCTGCTCGAGCTCATCTATGCGGTATCCCTGCTGACTGTAGGCTTCCTGCAGCTCATTAAGGGATTCCTGTATAGTTGCCGCTAGCGTGGATTTCAGATCTGGTGCCAGATGGGCTGCAACTTCTATTGCTAGCCTTTTAAGATCTGCAGCTGGCAGTGGGGTATGCTGGAACAAGTCCTCTTGTGAGGGTAATAAAGGCTGATGCAGCTCAGCAGGCCGCGGCGTGCCCTCGATGTCAGACGCCATCTTGGCTTCTTTATGCAGCCGCTCCGGCCGCGGCTCGTCTCCGTCCTCCGGCTTCTTCCCGCTGCGCAGCAGGTACCTCTCCATACACAGTGCTTTGACTCCCAATGTTCACCACACTTTGTGTGGTCAAATGAGCCCTTAGGCGGTGGTCGGAGGGTAAAGATGACCGGGAAGGTGGCGGAGCTCCGCTAGGCGCGTCTCCTCATACCAGCGCCGGAACCGGAAGCCCAGATCAAATTTTATGACCAATTTGTGCAGAAATCCATATCATTCTAAAGGGTTCACATACTTTTTCTTGCAACTGTATATATTTATAGCAGCACACAGCAATATAAGTACACACACTATAACAACACACTAATACGGTTCTGACTACGCTAACGCAGCCCCAAGTCCTCCCCAAAATTTAACTACAATTGCAATAATACACATACATACATACACCTTACCAGCAGCCCACCCAATCCTGACAATATACTATCCCTACGGGGAATCACAAGGGGTTATTACGGATACTGTTGCTGCTGGGGTAAGCAGGGCAGCCGTGACGGGGATAGAATATGAGGGATCTACGATCCTGGGGGAACACAGGGGATATTAGGAGTATAGAGGGACTCAGGGCGGGAGAAGGTAAGGATAACCAAGGGTTCAGGGGGTGAGGGTATATGAGATACAGGGGAAGGTAAGGGTTGTAGAGGGATTAGGGGTATGATAAGTTGAACCAAGGGGATTAGGGGTGTATCAAGGGTCCAGGGGGGGTTCGTTGGTGGTAGTAAGGGTTAACAGGATTGTATTGTATGGGGGGAGTAAGGGTTATCGTTGGTGGTATAGGGAATAACAGGGTTGATTGTATGGGGGGAATAAGGGTTAATAATATAACAGGGTGGATTGTATGGGGGGAGTAAGGGTTAATACAGGGTTGATTGTATGGGGGGAGTAAGGGTTAATAATATAATGATACCTAGGGTCTTATGCTCGTTGTCCAGGGATGATCCTCTCCGGCTGGGGCTCGTTTCCAAAAGTGCCTCAGTGTAGCGCCGCGGACTATTTAAGTTTGGCGGCGCTCGCTCCCGAGGCAGCCCGTCCTGTGGTGCGCATGCTTGGGGCACATCCATACACATATATATGTACACACCCATCAATCTACTGGGGGGGGAGATATATTTATAGGTATATATATATTCATGGATGTTTGGGGCACATCCATAAATATACATATACACACACATAAGTAAAACAATAAGCCCCTCAATATACAATACATATATATATCTATATATATATACACATAGAGATGTATGCCGTCAAGGGGGCCTACATACATCTCCATGTATACCCACCGGTCCCACCTGGACGGGCCTATAGCCAAGGGCCAATATAAATGTATATATGTCAGGGCATATATACATTTATATTTAAATATAACACTTCCCTCAACAGTCACACATACTTGCTGCCCTGTGTTGGTCTATCACATAACATTCCAATAAAATACATTTAGGTTTGTGGGTGTAACAGGAAAAAATGTGGAAAAGTTCAAGGAATATGAATACTTTTTTCGAGGCACTGTACATTCATCTGTGTGTACCCTATGCATCATCTTCAGTTTTCAACATCCATAGAAAATATTCCATCAGTATTTCAGATCTGTAAGGGAGTTGCTGTTAAAACCAACTGAGAAAACCACATGAAGTTTTTCCATGGTTTTCAATGCGTTTGTGAATTGTTGCAGGGGAAATGTGTAAATTCCAGTATATGTATTTCACCTGTAAAAATAAATGCAATAGATGCCATACTCATGACCTAAGGAATCCATATAATCTACATATAAGGGCTCATGCACACGACCGTTGCCTGTTCTGCAGGCCGCAAAATGTGAATACTGTCCATGTGCGTTCCGCATTTTGCAGAACGGAACGTCTAGGCCATAATTGAACTGTCCTACCCTTGTCCGTAATGCGGACAAGGATAGTACATGGTCTACATTTTTGCGTATGCCACAGAACAGACATACACGGGATCTTTTACGGCTACATTGAAGTGAATGGGTCCGCATCCAAACCGCAATAAATGCAGATCGGATGTGGAGAAAAACCATGATCTTGTGCATGAGCCCTAATACAGATGTAAGGAAGATCTGTGTTACACAGGTTTAGGCCTCATGCACACAACTGTTCAGTTTTTTGTGGTCCGCAAACCGCCGATCCGCAAAAAACGGAAGTCGTCAGTGTTGCCTTCCGCAATTTTCGGAACGGAACGGGCGCCGGCAATATAAATGCCTATTCTTGTCCGCAAAGCGCGGACAAGAATAGGACATGTTATATTTTTTTTGCGGGGCCGCGGAACGGAGCCACGGATGCGGACAGCACACGGAGTGCTGTCCGCATCTTTTGCGGCCCCATTGAAGTGAATGGGTCCGCATCCGAGCCGCCAAAACGGCGGCTCGGATGCGGACCCAAACAACGGTCGTGTGCATGAGGCCTTACAATTATGATCGTCTCAAACTGGCCTTTGGAAATGTTCATTGAACTGCTTTAGAGAAAAAACATGGTCAGCATTGTGACATTTTCAGCCCACTCCATGACTCAGCTTGTTGGCAGATCATGCAGTGCTGTTCCGGTCCCAATTTTGGCTTTGAAAAATGGATATGAAACACCAACCACATTTTTACTGTGTCAGACTGGACTAAAGGCATTTTCACATAATCTTCAGGCATCTGATATGCTTCATATATTGGAGACTGCAAGACCCCGCAGACGGTCCTCTCTCCCACTGTACCAGTCTGTCAGTCATGTTCATTGTAATTGTTTTTGTATTATATATATAATTGTTATTGTATTACATATATATAGTACCCTGGTGCCTAAACTAATAATAATAAAAAAGTCTTAGACACACAAAATGATGGATGTAACAAAGGTAGACACACAAAATGATGGATGTAACATTGTCTTGTGTCACATGAAGATCACACCACTGATGTCTGCATATGTGAACCGATGTAAACTGAGTACCCCTAATCCATTTTGGAAAATATAAAATATAAAACCATACAAATTATTGATAATGATGCTTCATTTATTTCTACAGAAACATTAGATATTGAAGCCATGCCTCCTGCAAAAAAGTCAGTAAAATCTGCGAAGACGATCCAAAATGACAAAGTGAATCCATATAACTTTGTGGATGTGGAACAGAAAACTCTTAGTGGATCAGATGAAGACATCTCAGAAGGTATATAATTGCATGTTATGTTCTAGGGAGGTGGCAATGAATTCTGTTGTGTCCCTGCTTTTCAAACTAAAACCCATTTTGAATTGGATTCTGATGCTAAAGCTGATCACAGGGGTTCTGGAAGTGGGACCTCAACCGATCTGATATTGGTGACATGCTAGGGATAGATTATGGATAAGTTAGTAGAAAAACCTCTTTAATACGCATAGGAGATCATCTACAAAGAGCATTTCTTTCTTGAAGACCCGGCCATCTGTGCATTAAAGGGAACCTGTCACCAGGATTTTGTGTATAGAGCTGAGGACATGGGTTGCTAGATGGCCGCTAGCACATCCGCAATACCCAGTCCCCATAGCTCTGTGTGCTTTTATTGTGTAAAAAAAACCCGATTTGATACATATGCAAATTAACCTGAGATGAGTCCTGTATGTGAGATGAGTCAGGGACAGGACTCATCTCAGGTTAATTTGCAAATGTATCAAATTGTTTTTTTTACACAATAAAAGCACAGAGCTATGGGGACTGGATATTGCGGATGTGCTAGCGGCCATCTAGCAACCCATGTCCTCAGCTCTATACACAAAATCCTGGTGACAGGTTCCCTTTAACTTGATGTCCTATTGAATGGGCCTCAGGTAGTTCACAATTTCCCATGTGGAGGTGAAGCCAGATTCCTCGACATGTTACAGCTACTCAATGGTCAATGGATAGCTTATTTTTAGGAGACCCTTTTAAAAAAAATAAAAATAGTTGTCACCACCTTTTAACATTTTGTGACTCTTTTATTTGTATTCCAGCAAATGTATCTAATATACAATACTATATTTTTGCAGATAAGAATATATTGATTGATAAACATCCAAAAAAACGTCCTGCAACAGCGATGAATGAAGGAGATGAAGATAACATGGGGTGAGTATTTTATATATATATATATATATATATATATATATACACAAAATATATACCGTATTTTTCGCTTTATAAGACGCACCTGATGATAAGACGCAAAAAAAAAATATTTTGAACCAAAAGGTGTGCTTTTGGTAGCTTTTAAACTAATGGTGGTCTGTGGATGACGCACTGTTATGGGGATCTGTGGATGACGCACTGTTATGGGGATCTGTGGATGACGCACTGTTATGGGGGGATCTGTGGATGACGCACTGTTATGGGGGGATCTGTGGATGACGCACTGTTATGGGGGATCTGTGGATGACACTGATGGGGGGATCTGTGGATGACACTGATGGGGGGATCTGTGGATGACACTGATGGGGGGATCTGTGAATGACACTGATGGGGGGGATCTGTGAATGACACTGAGGGGGGGATCTGTGAATGACACTGAGGGGGGATCTGTGAATGACACTGAGGGGGGGTCTGTGCATTACACTGAGGGGGGATCTGTGCATGACACTGAGGGGGTATCTGTGCATGACACTGAGGGGGTATCTGTGCATGACACTGAGGGGGTATCTGTGCATGACACTGAGGGGGGATCTGTGCATGACACTGAGGGGGGATCTGTGCATGACACTGAGGGGGGATCTGTGCATGACACTGATGGGGGATCTGTGCATGACACTGATGGGAAGTCTGTGGATGACACTTATGTCATCCACAGATCCCCATAAGTGTCATCTACAGATCCCCCATCAGATGCATCAGTGTGGAGGGAGGAGGCGGGGACACTCATGGCGGGGCCCGGTGCAGTGACTCTACTCTAATACACCGGGCCCCGCAACTGTTAAACATTCAATCTGATCTATATCTAATTGTATATGCTCTGTACGGTACTTACTGTAGTACCGTAAGTATAGCATTAAGACGGCGCAGACCGGCATCTCCATCGGTCATGCGCCACCTGCCGCAGCTCCCTCCTCATGCGCCGTCTGCTCCAGCTCCCTCTGTCATGCGCCGCCTGCCCCAGCTCCCTCCTCATGCGCCGCCTGCTTGCTTATCTCACTTTATGAATGAACAGGCAAGCGGCGCATGACAGAGGGAGCTGGAGCAGGCGGCGCATGACAGAGGGAGCTGGAGCAGACGGCGCATGAGGAAGGAGGTGCGGCAAGCGGCGCATGACCGAGGGAGATGCCGGTCTGCACCATACTTACGGTACTACAGTAAGTACCGTACAGAGCATATACAATTAGATATAGATCCGATTGAATGTTTAACAGTTGCGGGGCCCGGTGTATTAGAGTAGAGTCACTGCACCGGGCCCCGCCTCCTCCCTCCACACTGTCACTGATACTTCGCTGGCCGCGCTGTGCAGCATAGCGGCCAGCGAAGTATTCGCTTTATAAGACGCACGGCCATTTCCCCCCCACTTTTGGGGGGGAAAAAGTGTGTCTTATAAAGCGAAAAATACGGTATATATATTTAATAGAAGCTGATTTTTGTTAGTGGGAAGAAACATTTGGGGGGAGTTTATTAACTTTTCGTGGTTAATAATTATCTATGAAGCATCCAGATATACAGGGCCACATAGTATTTAGACAGATAGTATTAAACAGCACCCAGGTTTCACACAGTAAAAACACAGTCACACAGTGTTATCATCAGCAGCCCTGGTGGTCTAGGGCACTGAAGGGATTAATGTCTATATTGTGGTCTATGGCAGAACTAGGGCAGTGAAAAGGTTAATGTCAATATTCCTGGTGGTCTAGAGCAGTGAAGGAGTTAATGTGAAAATCCCTGGTGGGTTATTAATTGGTATTATACTTCAAGATTAATCTAATAGTTCTAATAACATGAGTAGTTTTTGTCCCATTTTCCCCAGGATTCTCATAATCATGGCAAAACTTTTTTTTTTTTTTAAGTGCAATGGTTTTGCAAAAACATGATTCAAATCACTACAAAAACAGCCCATATAAATACTCCCTTTTATCAATCCATCTTTATTTCAGTAAAAAGCTTATCTTAAAGGGCTTATCCCACGAAAAGTATTTAGCACCTATTTTATACTTTTTATTTTTGAAAGTGTGCCTCCGGTTATGTAGAGAAACAATTCTAGTGAAGTATTGTGCACAATAGTGGTTCAGGTAAATAACTTGCATAGTTTCTGGGGCAGATTTCTCAATAGTCTCGCACTTTACACTGAATATGAATATGAACCACAGTCTTAATAGGCATATTTACTATTCTGGCGCATGGACCTTTTTAACTCTTACAAATCAGGCCAGCAGGTAATGTTCTGCTGCTTGGTAGTTTAAAGCTTAGAGATTTCGCTTTAAAACGAGACCTAGCTCATATCTCTAGGTGCTACACAGCCTGAGATATTGCAGGTAGAAGTAGCCTTCTCTCACCTGGCAAGCCGGAGCACAGGGCTAGTGGGGGAAGCATGACCCAAGAGTGGGGTTAGGCTAGGTTCAGGTTAGCATTAGAATGGACCAGAAGGCCATGTACCAAGGGAGTGAATAAGCTGCAGATTAGTGGCAGATTTTCTGTTTCACTTTCGTAAAAATTTCAACCATAAGGAACCTTATGGCCATCATTAACAAATCTGACCATTTTCTGACATCATTTTGTGTGTCTACCTAAGACATTTTCTGACCAAATCTGACCACTTTTTCTAAACTCTTTTCTTTTATACTTTTCTGAATTCTAGTGGAGAGGTGCAAAATATGCTAGAACGATTTGGAGGCAAGTTAACTTTTTATTACTGATTACATTTCCTTGTCAAAGTGTTTTTCCCATGAATGTACAGTACAGACCAAAAGTTTGGACACACCTTCTCATTCATAGAGTTTTCTTTATTTTCATGACTATGAAGGCATCAAAACTATGAATTAACACATGTGGAATTATATACATAACAAACAAGTGTGAAACAACAGAAAATATGTCATATTCTAGGTTCTTCAAAGTAGCCACCTTTTGCTTTGATTACTGCTTTGCACACTCTTGGCGTTCTCTTGATGAGCTTCAAGAGGTAGTCCCCTGAAATGGTCTTCCAACAGTCTTGAAGGAGTTCCCAGAGATGCTTAGCACTTGTTGGCCCTTTTTCCTTCACTCTGCGGTCCAGCTCACCCCAAACCATCTCGATTGGGTTCAGGTCCGGTGACTGTGGAGGCCAGGTCATATGGCACAGCACCCCATCACTCTCCTTCATGGTCAAATAGCCCTTACTTTCAAAGTTTTCCCAATTTTTCGGCTGACTGACTGACCTTCATTTCTTAAAGTAATGATGGCCACTCGTTTTTCTTTACTTAGCTGCTTTTTTCTTGCCATAATACAAATTCTAACAGTCTATTCAGTAGGACTATCAGCTGTGTATCCACCTGACTTCTCCTCAACGCCACTGATGGTCCCAACCCCATTTATAAGGCAAGAAATCCCACTTATTAAACCTGACAGGGCACACCTGTGAAGTGAAAACCATTTTAGGGGACTTCCTCTTGAAGCTCATCAAGAGTGTGCAAAGCAGTAAGGTGGCTACTTTGAAGAACCTAGAATATGACATATTTTCAGTTGTTTCACACTTGTTTTTTATGTATATAATTCCACATGTGTTAATTCATAGTTTTGATGCCTTCAGTGTGAATCTACAATTTTCATAGTCATGAAAATAAAGAAAGCTCTTTGAATGAGAAGGTGTGTCCAAACTTTTGGTCTTTACTGTACATTTGGTAGGTTACATGAAGTAGAGGATAGATAAAAGGGTATGACTTCAGTTTCAAATCACACCGAGGCTGTAGCCACAAAATGATTGAATATGTACACTCTGACAAAAATAACGCACCCAGATAGAAATGGCTGATTGCTGCAAAACTCTGCATATAATCACCAATAGGTCAGATAATGTAACAATTGCTGTCACTGGGATACTTTATTTATTTAACATATGCCACACTGAAAAGAGTAGATACACGTCTCATAGGTTAAAAATTTATAATCTTTATTCCAAAAAATCACAACTCAAACATAATGCTAATATAAATACAAAAAAATGACTGATGAGCATATAGTGAATATGTCCAAATTATAACACCACCTATTCTTTATATATATGCCACTCTAAAGGTAATGAGTCTATGGAACAATGCTAGTTCAGGGAACAGGGTGCTGTAAACTAAGTATGCACTGAGCCAGAAGAGGGATCCACCCTCTAAATATCGCTCAGCGCAGAGTCAATGCACCAGGAGGACGCAGAACGGCAAAACGTACGACGAGGAGATAACATCCACCTTTCCTGACTCTTACTGGTACGATTTTCACTTTATGGCCTCATGCACACAACCGTTGTGTGCATCCGTGTCCGTTGTTTCGTTTTCCGTGATTTTCTGCGGACCCATTGATTTTCAATGGGTCCGTTGAAAACTCGGAAAATGCACCGTTTATCATCCGCGTCCGTGATCCGTGTTTGCTGTCCGTCAAAAAAATATGACCTGTCCTATTTTTTTGACAGACAACGGTTCGCGGACCCATTCAAGTCAATGGGTCTGTGAAAAAACACGGAGGCACACAAGATTGTCATCCGCGTCCAGGATCCGTGTCCGTACGCTACTTTCGCACAGACGGATCCGCAGATCCGTCTGCATAAAAGCTTTTTCAGATCTGAGTTTTCACATCGTGAAAACTCAGATCCGACAGTATATTCTAACACAGAGGCGTTCCCATAGTGATGGGGACGCTTCAAGTTAGAATATACTAAGAACTGTGTACATGACTGCCCCCTGCTGCCTGGCAGCACCCGATCTCTTACAGGGGGCTGTGATCCGCACAATTAACCCCTCAGGTGCCGCACCTGAGGGGTTAATTGTGCGTATCATAGCCCCCTGTAAGAGATCAGGTGCTGCCAGGCAGCAGGGGCCAGACCCCCCTCCCTCCCCAGTTTTAAATTCATTGGTGGCCAGTGCGGCCCCCCTCCCTCCCTCCCCAGTACTAATTAAACCCCCCCCCCATCATTGGTGGCAGCGGAGAGTTCCGATCGGAGTCCCAGTTTAATCGCTGGGGCTCCGATCGGTTACTATGGCAGCCAAGACGCTACTGCAGTCCTGGCTGCCATGGTTACTTAGCAATTTTAGAAGCATTATACTTACCTGCGATGTCTGTGACTGGCCGGGCGCTCCTCCTACTGGTAAGAGACAGGTCTGTGCTATAAGCAATGTGCCGCACAGACCTTTCACTTACCAGTAGGAGGAGCGCCCGGCCGGACACAGACAGCGCAGGTAAGTATAATGCTTCTAAAATTGCTAAGTAACCATGGCAGCCAGGACTGCAGTAGCGTCTTGGCTGCCATGGTAACCGATCAGAGCCCCAGCGATTAAACTGGGACTCCGATCGGAACTCTCCGATGCCACCAATGATGGGGGGGTGCTTTTAATTAGGGGAGGGGGGGAGAGAGGGGAGGCCGCACTGGCCACCAATGAATATAATACTGGAGAGGGAGGGGGGCCGCACTGGCCACCAATGAATATAATACTGGGGAGGGAGGGAGGGGGGCCTCACTGGCCGCCAATGAATATAATACTGGGGAGGGAGGGGGGGCCGCACTGGCGACCAATGAATTTAAAACTGGGGAGGGAGGGGGGTCTGGCCCCTGCTGCCTGGCAGCACCTGATCTCTTACAGGGGGCTATGATACGCACAATTAACCCCTCAGGTGCGGCACCTGAGGGGTTAATTGTGCGGATCACAGCCCCCTGTAAGAGATCGGGTGCTGCCAGGCAGCAGGGGGCAGTTATGTCCACAGTTCTTAGTATATTCTAACTTGAAGCGTCCCCATCACTATGGGAACGCCTCTGTGTTAGAATATACTGTCGGATCTGAGTTTCACGATCTAACTCAAATCCGATGGTATATTCTAACATAGAGGCGTTCCCATGGTGATGGGGACGCTTCAAGTTAGAATATACCATCGGATTGGAGAAAACTCCGATCCGATGGTATATTAATAGGGACTCCTGACTTCACATTGAAAGTCAATGGGGGACAGATCCGTTTGCAATTGCACCATATTGTGTCAATGTCAAACGAATCCGTCCCCATTGACTTGCATTGTAAGTCAGGACGGATCCGTTTGGTTCCGCACGGCCAGGCGGACACCAAAATGACATTTTTTTTTACTTTCCTTCATGTCCGTGGATCCTCCAAAAATCAAGGAAGACCCATGGAAGAAAAAATGGACACTGATCACGGAACTACGGAACCCGTTTTTGCGGACCGCAAAAAAAACGGTCGTGTGCATGAGGCCTATGTCTCTGGTCACTTTCTTAGGATATTTGTATTGAACTGGATTATTTTTGATGCTGCTCAGGGAATGTGGTGCATTGACTCTGTGCTGAGGGTGGATCCCTCTTCTGGCTCAGTCCATACTTAGTTTACGGCACCCTGTTCCCTGAACTAGCATTGTTCCATAGACTCATTACCTTTAGAGTGGCATATATATAAAGAATAGGTGGTGTTATAATTTGGACATTTTCACTATATGCTCATCAGTCATTTTTTTGTATTTACATTAGTATTATGTTTGAGTTGTGATTTTTTTGAATAAAGATTATACATTTTTAACCTATGAGACGTGTAAAACTCTGCATATTTTATGTGTTCTGAATAGACATTGGGTCTTGCCGCAAGAGGATGTAAGAGTGCTTCTCCTGCTGTCCTATAAAACGGCTTGGTCAAAGATCGTTGACTGCTAGACATGGCTCTACAATGCAATTAAAGACATTTTGCCCAGAATTTGAGAGGGGAGCATCATTAGAAAGAGAGGCAGAATGGTCTCTTTGATGAACTGCCCAACATCAAGTCTGTTCTGACCTAGCTGTTAGGAGGTGTTGGGAGCAGTGGTTACGTGAAGACACACGGCACACAGGCTCCAGATGGCCCAGACAGACCACCAGTAGAGAGGATTGTTTGATCTGCCGAAAAAAATTAGCAGCCCCCACAGTTTTGTTGTCCAATGAGTAAATATATGTACAGTCATGTCCATAAATATTGGGACACCGACACAATTCTAACATTTTTGGCTCTATACACCACCACAATGGATATGAAATGAAACGAACAAGATGTGCTTTATCTGCAGACTGTCAGCTTTAATTTGAGGGTATTTACAAATCAGGTGAACGGTGTAGGGAGCACATACAGACTAGAGCGGAGGATAAACGTCTATTTACCCAGAGATATTTTGCTGAAGGGGAAAGTGCAGGACACCTGTTAGCTACAGTGACTAAAGCACAAAATGGTCCTTCCTGTATAGCCTCGCTCAGGGGAACTGGCGGACAACTAGTAACAGGAGATGAGAATGTACTGGGAGAATTCTACGCTCACTTTAGGGAGGTGTATAAGTCCAGACTGGTCACTACTGACTCCAATAGAGCTAGTTACCTTGAGAAAATTAGTATCCCTGCCTTATCTATGGAGAATAGCTCACTTCTTGAGGAGGACATATCCCTGGAGGAATTAGAGATGGCATTGAATTCCATGCCCAATGAAAAAGCACCTGGTGGGGATGGTCTTCCTGGGGAATTCTATAAGAAGCATGGGGAGTTACTACTTCCACATCTTCTAACGGTCTTTAAAGATGCATACCGCGAAGGTAGATTGCCTTGTTCCATGAGAGAGGCAATAGTTGTGGTGATACCTAAACCAGGCAAAGACCCTTCACTAGTGGACTCATATAGGCCCATCTCACTCCTGACTGTAGATGTGAAACTTTTGGCCAAAGTTTTGGCTAATCGATTATGTAGGGTCATTCAAACTATTATTCATGATGATCAGTCTGGGTTCATGCCTGGAAAATCCACGGCTTTAAATCTCAGGCGCCTGTTCTTAAATTTCCAATTGGAGGGGAGGGAAGGTCAAGATAGTAGAGCTGCAGTAGTCTCACTTGATGCTGCCAAAGCTTTTGACAGTGCTGAGTGGGAATATTTGTGGGCGGTCATGACTAGGATGGGCTTTGGAACAGGTTTTTTAAAATGGGTCAAGCTTCTATATTGTGAGCCCAGAGCTAGAATTAGAGTGAATGGTCAACTATCGCCCACAGTTGCACTGGAAAGGGGGACGAGACAAGGCTGTCCGTTGTCTCCCTTACTATTTGCGATAGCAATTGAACCATTGGCATGCATTTTGCGATCTACTCCACTGATGAGAGGGCTAGTGAGGAACGCGTATCCCTATATGCAGATGATATGCTGATCTACGTAGGTAATCTAGTGGAATCCATAGATTCTATAATCTCTATAATATCGCAGTTTGGTGACCAGTCTGGACTTCTCATAAACTGGGATAAGTCGGTAATTCTCCCAATATCTTCTCAGGTGCATACCTCTCATGCTACTTTCTCTGAACTCAAGGTAGTGTGTTCTTTTAAATATCTCGGAGTAACTGTATCGATGAACTCTGCAGATTACATTCCTAATAACCTATTGCCTCTGTTAGGGAAATTTAGAAGTAAGGTTGCTGTCTGGCATAAATTGCCTCTCTCTATGATAGGTAGAGGCAACTTGTTAAAAATGATATTCATGCCTCAATTGCTCTATATTCTACACAATTCCCCCATATGGATCCCAGTGTATTATTTCCATAAAATACAACAACTGTTCCGGTTCTTTATATGGAAAAATAATAGAGGAAATAAGATACGAAATCCTACAAAGGAATAAGGAAGCCGGTGGCCTGGCTCTACCCAATCCTATGCTATACTTCTTGTCGGCCCAACTGCAACACTTCAAAGGGTGGGGGGTATTAGATGACATGGGAGGGAAGAGTGGTCGGTTGATGAGATGGGCTTCAAATAGGTCTCCCCCGCTGGCAGCTATTGAAGGAGAAATAGAAGGGGAAGTGGGAATCATCCCAACCCTGCTACTCATGAGGAAAGTATGGAATAAGGCAAGGAGTATTTTAGGGATAACGGGGTTAATGAACATCTCGCCTCTATGGCATAATCCCACACTCCAGGAATTGGATGGCCTGAATGGATTCTCCCAATGGAATAGTAAAGGGATATGCAATTTAGGCCATATCTATTCTAATTGAATTTTAAAACAATACCAACAATTGTGCTCTGAATTTGAGCTGCCCTCTTCACAGTTCTATCGATATCTGCAACTTAGACATGCTTTGGAAGCTCAATCTAAGATAGCCCCGGTGACGTTTATATCAAATCAGACATTAAGTATAGTGGTTACTGCTGGATCAGTAAAGGGAGCAATCTCCATGGTATATCAAGCCCTATTAGAGGACTTTCTTAAAGGATATCCACTAACAAGTAGGCGCCAGTGGGAAAGAGATCTAGATGAACTCACGGATGAACAGTGGATGGAGGTAGTGGAACTCACCCCTACTTTATCCCTTAGTGAGGCAGCACGTCTATCCCATCTGTATTTAATACATAGGGTATACAAGACCCCTGTGTTTTTACATAAAATAGGCTATAGAGATAGCCCGGCCTGTCCGAAATGTGGAAGTGCTGAGGCCGATCTATTGCATATGCTGTGGTCGTGCTCATCACTGACATCAGTGATCCAATGGCGGTACTGCATCTGGTGAACAAGGTGTATAGTGCTAATCTTAAATTGGATCCCAAACTGTGCATATTAGGCTTGATACCAGAAAATAATTAGCAATCTGTGATAGTTACTGGAATAGGGAGGATGTTATATCAAGCTAGGAAAACATTGGCAGCAAAATTGATCCAATCCATACCCCCTGATATATCAGAGTATGTTGCTAGATTAAATGTGGTGATTCGCTTAGAAAGGGAAATCTATCAAAAAAGGAAGTGTCTGTCCAAATTTGAAGCGATCTGGGGCAGCTGGATCGATAATTCTGGGTGTTGTAGCTCCTGGTTGGCGCTTACAAGGAGTTTTATATGTACTAGATGAGTGTAATGAAGATGGAGGATACATATGATACTGAAGTGAATCTGAGAATGGGGGAGGGAGGGGAGAGGCCACAGATGGTAGTATATGTGTGGTGTATGTACTGAAGCCTGCTGGTGACTGGTTTATTTGGAATTGAAATATGGCTGTATGTGAAGTTGGACGCTGGATGGTGATGCTCTATGGACATATAGGTGATTGGAAATTGAAGCTGGAGGTTGGTTTACTAATAAGTACTGCGGTGCCGACACCCCAGGAGTGATGATGAAGGAAGGCTGTTATAAATGTGTCCTGCTCTTGTAGGGTTTGGGTGGGGGGTGGGGTTATGGGTTTATTTGTTAATGGATGGTTTTTGTAATCACATTGGAGATGTCTTTGATACCTGAGTTTCTATGTAGATTAATGCCATGTCTTTTGTAGGTATGTGTTTTATAATGCATATATTATATATGACTGATAATGTATATGTCTTTTGTCTACAAAAAATGTAATGTCAATGTTATAAAAAATGACTGAAAACTGATAATAAAGAGATATCTGATTTAAAAAAAAAAGAAGTGTGAGTTGTGGCTATATTAGCACAACTCTGTCAGGTGAGCACCCATTCACTTTATGTTTTATTTTCCTGGTGTATGGAACCTAATACCCTATAGTGCGCTGTGTATAATCCTTTGTTTGCAAGGCTTGTAGAGAAACTACATCCACAATAGTTTTAGTGAGGTGGTTATACCAAATGGAATAATTTCAGACAAGTTCAAGCCCAGGAGTAAAATAACCTCTATAGCATCCGCCAAACTAAGTCATAGAGGGACACTCCCCTTTCCCCGCTCACTCCACCCACAACCCCTCCCAGTCCCTCCGAAACCACGCCTAAATACCACCCATTCAACACCTCTTTTATTCTGTTAGATCTGATAACGCGGCAGTAATTTAATAAAGTTTTAATATCTTTAAAATAAAATATTAAGCTTATATTAACCTCTTACTAAGCAATTATAAATATTGACAATGTCTAATTGAACCATCTATCTTCCTAAAACTAAAGGACCTTTGAGGATGTCACCGCAGGTCCTGGAAGGTGAACTGACGCAGTCCCTTTGTTAGTGGACCTGCGATGTATGAAATTTGCTTTAATTATACACGATCATGTTTAATAAAATCGAAGGCGTCCGTGATTTAAGCAAAATATTTGATCACCGCATCTAACACATATATGTATCATTTATAAATATTAACAATAGCTAATTGCGGCACCCAACTTTCCCGGGTGCCGATAAAACATTGAAGACATGTCCGGGCATGTCCTAAGACGTACCGTCAGTAATTCAGATGTCCTAAGACGCTATTTAATAGCACCAGCCACGGCACCCAACTTTCACGTTTGCCGATTCAGAGTTCGTTTTGTGAAATACGGCCCCACATTTTGCGAAGCGCATCAGGGAATGTCTGTCACGGAACCATGAACCAGACGTACAACAAGAGATAAGTGAAAATAAGAAGGCTTTATTGAAAATAAAGCTGTAAAGCAAAAGTCCGAACGGATGGTGAAACCGAGCAGAGTCTTTGCGAAGCCAGAGGTCAGGAACCAGAAGGGTAGTCAGACGAAGCCAGGATCAGGAACCAGCAGGGTAGTCAGACAAAGCCAGGATCAGGAACCAGCAGGGTAGTCAGACGAAGCCAGGATCAGGAACCAGAAGCAGCAGCAGTCTTAGAAGCATGTGAACACAAGAGGACCAAGCAAGGAACTGAAGCCACAGACCTCCTATATATATGAGCTAGGCATCCAGCTCCTCCCAGTGGGAAGGAGGAGCCGCAGGGTGGAAGGCTACAAGAAACCCAGAAACCAAGATGGCCGCCAGCACATGTCAAACGAAGGAGAACAGCAAGAAGGTAAGACCATGACAGTACCTCCCCCTCAAGGGCCCCTCCTCCGCGGAGCACAAAACGGTTTCTGAGGGAAGCGTGCGTGGAAGGCTCGGAGCAAGGCAGGAGCATGGACATCTGCGGAGGGAACCCAGGAACGCTCCTCTGGACCATAACCACGCCAATGGACCAAAAACTGCAACCGACCGCGGACCAGGCGTGAGTCCAGGATATTGCTCACCTCATATTCCTCACGATTGCCCACTTGGACCAGACGAGGCCGAGGAACCGAGGAAGTGAAACGATTACACACCAGTGGCTTCAACAGGGAGACATGAAACACGTTGGAGATCCGCATGCCAGGAGGAAGCGCAAGGGCATAGGCTACCGGGTTTACCCTGCGAAGCACTCGGAAGGGACCAACAAAGCGAGGCGCCAGCTTGGGAGTGGGCACTCGAAGGTTGAGGTTGCGGGTGGACAACCATACACGGTCTCCGACCTGGTAGGAAGGAGCAGGCGCTCGTCTGCGATCAGCCTGGAGTCTCTGACGCTGCGCAGAGACCTCAAGGGACTTCTGGATCTGTACCCAAGAAGCACGTAGGACGGAAAGGTGATCCTCCACAGCCGGAATATCCTGGGGAGAGAATACCTCCGGTAACACGGCAGGTTGGAACCCATAATTGGCCATGAAGGGAGACGTCCCAGAGGAAGAGTTCACCGCCGTGTTCCTGGCAAACTCAGCCCAAGGCAGGAGGTCAACCCAATTGTCTTGGTGATCGGAGACATAGCAACGAAGGAATTGCTCCAAGGCCTGATTGGATCGTTCTGCGGCCCCATTGGACTGAGGGTGGTAGGCCGAGGAGAAGGAGAGATGAATCCCCAACTGGGAGCAAAAGGCGCGCCAGAACCTGGACACAAACTGACTCCCCCGATCCGACACAATCTCCTTTGGCAAACCGTGCAACCGGAAGACCTCCCTGGCAAAAATCGTGGCCAACTCTTGTGCAGAGGGTAACTTCTTGAGAGGAACACAGTGGCACATTTTGGAAAACCGATCCACAATCATGAGAATGACCGTATGGCCTCGGGATGCAGGGAGGTCCACAATGAAATCCATCCCCAGGTGTGACCATGGGCGCTCCCCGGTGGCTATGGGTTGCAGAAGGCCCAACGGAAGGTGCCGAGGGGACTTACTCTGGGCACAAACGGAGCATGCCGCTACATATGCGGCAATGTCGGAACGTAGGGAAGGCCACCAGAACAGACGTGAAACAGCCCAGGACAGCTGATTCTTTCCAGGATGCCCCGCGGTCTTGGAGTTATGGTAGGTTCGCAACAACCGAGTGCGCAACTCTTCAGGCACAAAACATCTGCCGTTGGGTCTCCCAGAGGGAGCACCAGATTGAGCCGCCAAAATCTGCTCACCCAGGGGAGAGGTCAGGCTGGTGCGAATGGCGGCCAGGATCTGATTCGGAGGTATGACCGAAGTCGGAATCGACTCCTCCCTGGACAGCTCGGAGTACTGCCGTGATAAGGCATCCGCCCTGATGTTCTTGGAACCGGGTAGGTAGGAGACCACGTAATTAAAACGTGACAAGAACAGAGCCCATCTGGCCTGACGTGGTGTCAATCTCTTGGCCTCAGAAAGGTAGGTCAGATTCTTGTGGTCCGTCAGGATGAGAACCGGAACCACCGAACCCTCGAGCAAGTGCCTCCATTCTTTAAGGGCCTGCACGATGGCCAATAACTCCCTGTCACCAATCTGATAGTTGCACTCCGCGGAAGACAGTTTCCGGGAGTAAAACCCACAAGGAAGCAGAGGACCCTCTGGTGTTCTACGCTGAGACAGAAGGGCGCCTACTCCCGTCTCAGACGCGTCCACCTCGAGGACAAAGGGCAACCCAGGGTTGGGATGCGACAGAATCGTAGCCGACACAAAGGCGGACTTTAGGGCCTCAAAAGCTCGGATGGCCTCGAGCGGCCAGACCTGGGAATTACTGCCCTTCCTGGTCAGATCCGTGAGAGGCTTGGCCAGCATGGAAAAGTCCCTGATGAACTTCCGATAATAATTGGCGAAGCCCAAAAAGCGCTGCAGGGAACGAAGACCACTGGGCTGGGGCCACTGTAAGACAGCCGAAACCTTCTCAGGATCCATGGAGAACCCCTCAGCGGAAATGATGTAACCTAAGAAGGTTACCTGGGATCGGTGAAATTCGCATTTCTCAAGCTTACCGAACAGCTTGTTCTCTCGTAACCGTTGCAACACTCGTCTGACATCCAGAATGTGGGCCTCCATGGATTCAGAATATACCAAGATGTCATCCAAATAGACCACCACACACTGCTGCAACAGGTCACGGAAAACATCGTTGATGAATTCCTGAAAGACTGCAGGCGCATTGCACAACCCAAAGGGCATAACCAAGGATTCGTAATGACCGGTCCTGGTGTTAAACGCGGTCTTCCACTCATCGCCCGCCTTGATCCTTACCAGGTTATATGCCGCCCTCAGGTCGAGTTTGGTAAAGACCGTGGCCCCTTTAAGGCGATCGAACAGCTCGGAAATCAAGGGTATCGGGTAAGCGTTCTTGATCGTGATGCGATTGAGACCCCTGTAATCGATGCAAGGCCTCAACTCACCGCCCTTCTTTTTCACAAAGAAAAATCCAGCCCCTGCCGGGGACGAAGATTTGCGAATGTGTCCGCGTGAAAGCGCCTCCCTCACGTACTCCTCCATGGCCTCATTCTCCGCTACCGACAGTGGATAGACTTTGCCACGAGGAGGAACGGCACCAGATTGTAACTCTATGGCACAATCGTATGGGCGGTGCGGAGGTAGGGCAACCGCGCGCACCTTATCGAATACATCCCGGTACTCCTCGTATTCAGGAGGCAACAGAGAGTCCGAGGAAGTACACAGCAACTTGACAGACCCATGGATGCAACTAGCCCCACACTGCGGTGACCACGAGAGGATCTCGACCGATCTCCAATCGAAAGTCGGATTATGCTTCTGGAGCCAGGGGTACCCCAAGACCACCGAGTAGTGTGGAGACGAAATAACCTGGAGGCAGACCGACTCTCTGTGAACGGCACCAATGGCTATCCCCACTGGAAGGGTCTCATGAGTCACGTGTGGCGGCAGAAGGGGTCTGCCGTCTATCGCCTCAAGAGCCAGTGGGGAACCTCGAGCCTGCAGAGGAATGGAATTGGCGGCAGCGAACACACTATCAATGAACAAACCACCAGCACCAGAGTCCACCAACGCCTGGGTCGTCACCGAGCCCCCGACCCAGGAGAGGACAACAGTGATCAGTGGTTTGTCAACACGGGAAACCGGGGACGAGGAGACTCCACCCAAGATCTGCCCCCGACAGGATCTCAGGTACGAGCGTTTTCCCGGACGGTTCGGACATGCCAACCGAAAATGCCCACCGAGACCACAGTACATGCATCGGCCCTCGCGTCTCCGGAGTGCCCTCTCCCCCTCGGACAGGCGAGCAAACCCCAGCTGCATGGGTTCACCCCCAGACAAGTCATCCCCAGGAGGCGTGGGAGGAGAGGGAGGCACGGGTGGGACAGCAAACGTAGGCACCAATCTGTTAGAAGACCTCCACAGGTTCTCCTTAAAGGAAGGTCTCTCCCTGAGTCTGGTGTCAATCAAAATCAGGAAAGAAATAAGAGACTCGAGCTCAACTGGTAGGTCCTTAGCTGCAACCTCATCCTTCAAGGCATCCGAGAGACCATGAGAGAAAGCAGCGACCAGAGCCTCATTATTCCAGCCCACCTCTGCTGCCAGGGTACGAAACTCAATGGCGTATTCAGCTACGGATCGTGAACCCTGTCTGATGGACATAAGGAGCTTCGCAGCAGAGGCAGCACGAGCCGGCACATCGAATACCTTCCGAAGAGAAGCAACAAAACCGGAAAACTCGGCAACCACCGGATTGTTGTTCTCCCATAAAGGGCTGGCCCAGGCCAAGGCCTTGTCCGAGAGCAGCGAGATCAAGAAGCCCACCTTTGATCTCTCAGTGGGAAAGGCATGTGGCAGCAACTCGAAATAAATGCCCACCTTGTTAAGGAAACCTCGGCACTGAGTTGGCTCTCCCCCAAAGCGCTGTGGAAGAGGGGCAGAACCGGTCATACCCCGAAACACCGCAGTCGCAACAACAGGTGTCGGGGTAGACTCTGGCGCAACAACCGGAGCGGCAGTAGGAGCGAGCCCAGGAGCGACAACCGACCCATCGGCAACGGGAGCGAAATGAGCCGTGCGTTCAAGCAGGGTTTGCAACGCCACAGCGAACCGACCCAACAGGTGATCCTGCTGATCAAGTCTGGCAACCAGCGTGGGTAGCGAGGATGGCCCTGTACCGTCAGAATTCATGGCTTGATCCTAATGTCACGGAACCATGAACCAGACGTACAACAAGAGATAAGTGAAAATAAGAAGGCTTTATTGAAAATAAAGCTGTAAAGCAAAAGTCCGAACGGATGGTGAAACCGAGCAGAGTCTTTGCGAAGCCAGAGGTCAGGAACCAGAAGGGTAGTCAGACGAAGCCAGGATCAGGAACCAGCAGGGTAGTCAGACGAAGCCAGGATCAGGAACCAGCAGGGTAGTCAGACGAAGCCAGGATCAGGAACCAGAAGCAGCAGCAGTCTTAGAAGCATGTGAACACAAGAGGACCAAGCAAGGAACTGAAGCCACAGACCTCCTATATATATGAGCTAGGCATCCAGCTCCTCCCAGTGGGAAGGAGGAGCCGCAGGGTGGAAGGCTACAAGAAACCCAGAAACCAAGATGGCCGCCAGCACATGTCAAACGAAGGAGAACAGCAAGAAGGTAAGACCATGACAATGTCCGAGCATGATGAAGGCATGTTCGGACATGTCCTAAGACGTTATTTAAGAGCGGCAAAATCATTTTGTTTCGTTAGGGAAATTATGTTTAATAAAATCGAAGGCGTCCGTGATTTAAGCAAAATATTTGATCACTGCATCTAACGCAGATATGTAGCATTTATAAATATTAACAATAGCTAATTGCGGCACCCAACTTTCCTGTGTGCCAATAACACGTATCTATCTTCTAATACGCCATTTGTCCAGCAATTTGTACAAACACCTACCAAATTTAGAAGCCAACAATGTTTATACATGTGTTACGAGACATGGTCAGCCTAATGTATGAGCAGCTGCGACAATAGCAAACAGTTATCAAAACATGCCCGGACACGTCCTAATATCTTTAAAAATAAAATGATATTAAGGTTCTATCCTAACTATCTATCTTTCAGCTGTAGTCAGTTGGCGGTATGTAAAAGAGTGCTACACGCGCAACAAAAATACAAACATTTGTTTTACAACCGCCTATGCCAGACTCGAATTATACACGCTCCTAGACAGATTCCAAGAACGTTGTCTTTATCACGACACAGACTCCGCCATATTCCTAAGTAGTGACTGCGACTGGAACCCGCCATTGAGCGATTTTCTTGGCGAACTAACTAGTGAAATACCTGCCAACATGTACATTACCGAGTTTGTATCTGCGTTTACAAAGACGTACGGCTACAATCTCAACAACGGGAAAACCGTATTAAAGGTTAAGAGTATGAATTTTGACAGCTCAAAGACCTTGTGTTGGATTACTCATGCAACCACGATCCCAAGATGCAGAAAACAATAATTATAGAGCAAAACGGCATTTTCAGAAATAGTAAGTGTTGGGCCATAGAGACAAGACCGTTAAGTAAAACGCAAAAGTGCGGCTACACAAAGAGACGACTGACGACGTACTTTACAAAGTTACCTTTCAGCTATTAAACATGGCTGCGCAATTTTAACAACAGTTTTCTTGTATTTTAGCAGGACCCTCAAATTCCGGACAGAGTTTTTTTGTAAAACGTTTGTTAATACAAGCGGATATGCTAATGATACGCAGAAATTGTACGACGAGCTAACCCGTTTGTTTACAAATATTAGATTTATCGTGGGAATACAGCAAAATTTTACAGACGCTAAACTATTCCCACAGGACAAGGTAAATTTGGCGGTTGTTGATGATCTTATGGAGGCGGTTTGCGAAAATCTTGAAATACAAAACGCTTTCACCAAATACGTGCACCACAGAAATGTGAGCATCATGTATCACATTCATTTTTTTTTTTGTCAGGGTAAGAAAAGCTAGACCACAAATTTAAATACTAAATACATGGTCCTTTTTAAGTTATTACGTTGGCTCGGCAAATGTACCCCGGTAAAAGAAATTTTTTTTTAGAAGCTTTTGAAGATGCTACACATGCGCCTTACAGCTACTTACTCGTAGATTTAAGATCTGATACACCCGAGGAACTACGGCTAAGAACCGGTTTGTTCCCGCCAGATCTTCCGGCGGCTTATGTGCGCAAAAAGAAGCTTTAAAATGTGATATTTCGCATCTCGACGGTCATGCTTGGTAGCGTCGCCGCGCCTGTAAAGATGTCGAACAGGATCCGGCAAAATTGGGATCTTTCAAAAAAGTTGGTCAAAACAAAACAGACGGTACGAAAATCAATATTACGCAGCGCCAGTAATGATTTGATATCCGCTATTGGCGAGATCGCTCTCAACATCCTTAAAGGAAAGATACCTCTTAGAGAGCGACAAAAAATATACTGAAAAGATGGTGCAAGGCTATAAAGAAATTAAGCAATAAAAGTCACCCAATTAAAGACAAGAAGCGCATTGTGAACCAGAGCAGCGGTTTTATAGGTTCACTGCTCGGCTTTGCAATACCTTTAATCACTATCTTGACAGCTAATAGAGTCGGCGGCTCATAATGGAGTATGCAGAGAAAAATGTTCCTGGTTTCCAAACACGAGCTGGACCGCCTAAAAAAAACAAAAAACATCTGTAGAAACACCAGACATACGCGAAACCGCTACGCAGCGTTTAGACGACGAAATGAGCAAAATACTACACAGAAATGACCTTTCAGATGATGAAAAAATTAAGAAATACACTAACGTGTTACAGAGATACTTAATGCACAACAAACAGACTGGTAAAGAAATGTCAACCCTAACTTTGATTACGCAGCCGCAACCCGATCAACAACGATTGACGAATGACGCTTCTAGCAGAGACGATGTTAAAGAGATACTTGACAATGTTAATATAAGGTATCGGAAAAATGTTGAATTTTTGTTGAACAAACTTCGACGATCGGGTAACAAGCCGTACTTGAACGCTAGGTTGAATTAATTTACAAAGATCAAGTTATACCAGGATCCAACATAATCGACCTGATTCGCGTCGCAACGCAGACTCACGGGTTGCTTAAGGCTAAAACGCCTCGCGGGTGGGACTTCTTCATGGAAACCATCGCCGAACTGAACGTGCCATCAACTGTGATCAGTAATACAAGAACGAAAGAACTTTACGATAATTTAAAAAGGGGGTCGACCGGTAAATCTTTTGAAGCGGTTCGTACCCCTTTTAGGCAGCAGCCGATCGTAACAACAACCCCTGCGTTAAAGCGAGGCTCTTTATTACCTAAAAAGAGAACGCCGACTTTATTACAGATGTCTTGATTAACATGGTAACTTTTACTTTGAATGTATTTGTATGTAGTGCCTGATAATGTTTTATTTTGGAGTAAGAAAATACGCTGTAAAATATTGGTTGAACAACGAGGATACTTACACATTGCACAAATCGGTTAAAAAATCATTTAAAAGAAACAAAGTTGTGGTGTATGATATAGACGACCAATGGCAAGCCGATCTTGTGTCGATGATAGATTTTTCTAAAGAAAATAATGGTGTAAAATACTTGCTAACGGTCGTTGATATTCTTTCGAAATACGCTTGGGTGTCTGGACTTTCCAATAAATCCGGGGCGACAGTGGCAGCCGCTTTTGAACAGATATTTACATTAAGCGGGCTGTCCCCCAGGAAACTTCAGACGGATCGGGGTCGAGAGTTTATAAACAAACCTATGAGAAAACTTTGTGAAGCCTTTAAAATACATGATTTTTTTAACTTCAAATACGGTCAAAGCGTCGTTGGTGGAGCGTTTTAATAGAACACTGAAAACAAGAATGTGGCGTTATCTTAGAGAACAAAACACATACAGATACATTGACAAGTTACAAGACCTGGTGTATAGTTATAATCCCACGTACCATAGAACCATAAAGTGTCAACCTGTTGATGTAACAAAAGAGAACTCTTTAACGATTTGGAAAAATATCTACGGCGATTACGCCGCTATTAAAAAAAGTTAAACCGTTATTAAAAATAGGCAACCACGTCAGAATTGTAAGCTATAAGGGGACGTTCACAAAGGGTTATGAACAAACCTAAATGAACAAGATATTTACCATTTACGCTGTAAACACTAGGAGCCTCAGACCCCTTTATAATTTGAAAGACCTGGCCGACAAGCTCATTAAAGGATCGTTCTACGCGGATGAAGTCCAAAAAGTACCCCTTGATAAGCGACGCGTTTACCGGATAGAAAAAAATCATGAAAAAGAAGGTTAGGGGAAAAACGCTGTATTTTGTAAAGTGGGTCGGTTACCCCGAAAAGTTTAACTCTTGGGTTCCAGAAAAGCAGTTGGTGAGCGTGTAAACTATGGAAGACGGCTCGTTTTTTTTATTATGCTACCCTGCAATGCCTCCGCCAAACTTTACCCCAAAAATACAATCGCTGATTACACCACTAAAATTAGCAAAAGCAGTCTATATTCACGGTCCTTATGAAGTGGCGTTAGTAGAGATTCAGTACCCTCATACGTGGAAAACTTTTGCGACCGGCGATGGTGTATTCTACGTCGCCCGGCGCAATGACCCTGTCAGAGAGTTTTTTGTTAAATCGGGTTATTACCTTAATATGAACGAGCTGATAAAAGCCATTAATAACAGACGTGATTCTATAAAAATACCGTCTAAGTATTGTTTATGTAACAAAATCGAGCTCATACAATGCCTGGTGAAAAGTTAGGCAATATATTGGGGCTCCAGGGGTATTTGTGCGATCGGTCGAGCAAGAATGTAGACGCAGAGCACATTGTTTTGTGCTACAACAAATCTGGATTGCCTGTTTTAGAACATTTCGTGGATGTTTTAGCCGGTGATGATGATTTAGTTTTAGAAAAAGAAAACTATAAAGAGAAAAATTCACCCCGATATTAAAGCCGGATTTTATACAATGTTTGTTTATACCAATATCATTCAGCATCAACTTGTTGGCGATAGTTACGTACAGCTTTTAAGAACTGTGGAGCTAAGCGGCAAAAATGGCGAAATAGTCACGCAAAAGTATATGGATCAAGCTAAACCTGTTAAATTCAAATACGGGAAAACTATTGTGCGATTACACTTTAGACCCCGTGCTGTGACGACGTATTAAAATGTCCCAGAGAGGGGGGCGGAGCTTGCCAATGGCGGAGTAAGACGTGCTTCACCTTGGCTCCTGAAAGACTCCAGCTCACACAGCCCTTACAGGACAACCCAGACCCCGCCAGCCACATGAAAGGTCGCAGGAGGAGACCCTCATCTACCCCTGCTCCGATCCAGCGCAAATCGGGAGCCATATCCCGCTTCTTTGCCTCATTAAGCCAGTCAGACGCTCACCAGGAGAGAGACGATTCCCCCAAGATGGCGTCGAGACAGCGCAGAGTGGCGTCCCCTTCGTTCCATAAGGGACCGGACTCACAGGCCTCGGCTTCACCACAGCCAGCAAGAGGTACACTCACCAGCTCTCCAGCCTCATACGCTGCAGCAGCTAGCTCCGGTTCGTCGGCCGCTTCGTCTCCCTCATTGGCAGGGACGGCCTCCGCAGCAACTCAAGGCCACTCTCCTAGAAACCGCTGCTTTCAGGCCGCGATGTCCGGGTCGGGAGTCTCCCCAGCCCCACCGGGTGACGATGAGGACTGGGACTGGAAAATTCACCTCAAATCCCTCCCCACCAGGCATGAAATAGATGCCTTATTCACAAGGCTGGAAACTTCTCATAAACGGGACATTGAGGCCTTGCAGTATGATCTTAAACAGGTGGGTCAGAGGGTGGAAGAGGTTGAAACAATGCAGGATCAAGTATTACTGGTCCTAGATTCCCACCAACAAGCTATCCAGACACACTCGGTCCAGATACAGGATATCCTCACTCATTTGGACGATATTGAAAATAGAAACAGGAGGAACAACCTGCGCATTAGGGGACTCCCTGAAGATATTTTGCCGCAAGACCTGGAAAAATGGGCTATCTCCTTCTTCAATACTTTATTGACCAGAGATCCGGGACAATCCCTTGAAATTGATCGCATACATAGAGCCCTAGGTCCTAAACTGAGTGATCCTAATCGCCCTCGCGATGTCATCTGTCGGATTCACTTCTACAAAGATAAGGAAGCTATCCTTAAAGCGTCCAGAAACGCAGGGAAAACCATGCATGCTGAAAAAGAGATCATCATACTACAAGATCTAGCAAGACGTACCCTGCAGCTACGTAAAGCCCTGAAACCACTTTTAGCGTTGCTTAAAGCTAAGGACATACCGTACAGATGGGGATATCCGTTTCAACTATCTGCTTCTAAAGATGGGAAATCAGCAGTGTTCAGATCCCTGGGTGACCTTACTAGCTTCCGAGCCGCCTTTGATCTTCCACGCCTGGAGCTACCTGACTGGCCAAGATCCAGACAACCTGTTTCCATCCCACAGAGGGAAAGATGGCAGACGACCTCGCCTAAACAGAAGAGGACCTCTAGACGCGCACCTGATCCTGACGATTGACTGTCGGCGATATCTTTACCTCCTAATTTGCACACTTGAGGGGTTCTTCACCCTCTTGTTCACTTTACTGTGTTGCATTATTATGGTTATATATGCATAGTGTTATCACATTGTTGGGTCCTTTTGACCTGTTTGCACACTTGTCCTGTTATATACTGCAATGATATTTTTTCTCTCTCGTTAGCTGGAGTCAAGTAGGGAGACGACTCAGTCCTTGTCTTCTCCCTACCCCACATAGGGACTGCGGCACACACCGCCGCGAGTGACCACGGTCGTTACTTAGTACCTCCTGAACTGACGTTGTTGGTTCTCCCTATAGGATTTCATTTGTTCTATGTGCACTAATATGTGTTTAGATGTTTGTCTCTTTGTCTCCCCTGCCTTATGTTTCTCTTGTCCTACCTTTATTACATTCCTATTGTCATTGAAGAGATTTCAGGGATTAGGCCTCCTCCTCACTACCATTACACAAAATGGCGCCTATATCGTTTTGTAATTTTAATGTTCGGGACTTCAATAAACCCGAGAAACGCAGCCAGATATTATATAGTCTCCACAAAAAGAGTTATGATTGCTATGATTCAGGAAACTCACTTTAAGACGGGTGCCGTGCCCAAATGCACTAATAGATATTACCAGACATGGTTCCATGGTCTCAATCCTACCGGAAGGTCTGGGGGTGTCTCCGTAGGGTTACACAAGTCATTCCGTCATGCGGTCTTATCCTCTGAGATAGGCAGGTTTATATTTATTAAGCTTTCGGTAGATCGTTCTATTGTCACAGTTGCTAATGCTTATTTCCCTAACCAGGGGCAGATTACTTTTGGATACAAGATCTTGAAAAAATTGTCCAAATTTGCTGATAGCTCCCCGATCATCCTTGGAGGTGAATTCAACTTGGTGATGGATCTGAAGATGGACTCCTCCTCTGGTAGGTCCTCAATCTCCTCGAGTTCTCTTCGCAGATTCAAATCTGAACTCATGGCACTTCGTCTGGTAGATTTGTGGCGTATTCTGCATCCAGGTGTCAGGGATTATAGCTTCCATTCCCCAATCCACAATAGTTATGGTAGACTTGACCACATATTTATCTCTCAGCAACTGTTGGACTCTGGTCCTAGATGCTCCATTGACACTCGCTTATGGTCCGATCATGCGCCTGTATTTGGCCTTATTTCTTCCCAGCCCTCTTGCCCACGTACTTTCTCGTGGAGATTAAATGATAACTTGCTCTCAGATTTAGCTTGCCTGACAGATATTAGTAAAGCTATCTCAGATTTTGGTAGTGATCATCGAGCGGATTTGACGGCCCCCCCTATAAAATGGGAAGCTCTCAAATGCGTGCTACGGGGCATATTTATTTTCCATGGTACTAGACTGAAAAAAGAACGCTCCCATAAATTGAGATCTCTCTTGTCTGATCTCACCCTGAAGGAAAATCAAAATAAAACTTCCCCTTCAGATGTTCTAAAATCAGACATTTCCCTAGTGCAACAACAAATACTCCAAATTCTAAACCAGAAGTCACTATGTATTAGGGACAAAATTAGGCATGGATTCTTTGAATATGGAGACAAGTGCGGTAGTTGGCTGGCCCGAGCATTGCATCCCCGAACAACGCTAACTCATGTACCTTCAATCAACACACGATCGGGAGGCTCCGTACATAATCCTGTAGACATCACTTCAGAATTCAGGTCTTATTATGCTTCTTTATACAATCTTCAAACATTAGATTCTTCGCAAGAACCCTCACATAGAGAAGACGCTTGTAACTATCTGTCTCAATTTGGCCCCACATCCATACCCGCCACAGATACGGTCACATTAGAAGATGATTTTACCCCCTTTGAATTAGGAGCAGTGATCAAAGATCTGAAGAACCGGAAATCCCCGGGCCCAGGGGGGATGACCTCTAGATTTTATAAAATCCTTCGGGAGGAGCTAACCCCTACACTTGTTGGGACCTTTAACTCCATCTCACAGGACTGCCCCTTCACACGTCAAGCTCTCAGGCACATATCACGGTCATTCCCAAGCCAGGCAGAGACCCTGCGACTTGTTCCAATTACAGGCCTATCTCCTTGCTCAATGTGGATCTCAAGATGTATGCCAAGCTCTTGGCCTTGAGATTCCACCCCCACATCCCAGGTTGTATCCACAAGGAGCAAGTTGGATTTGTCCCGAGACGTGAAGCTCGCGACAATACACTTAAAACATTAGGATTGATAGCGAGATCGCAACAACTTAAAATACCTTTGTGCCTTCTCACTGTAGACGCGGAGAAGGCATTCGACAGGGTAAACTGGCGGTTCCTGGAGGAGACTCTGCGACACATAGGTCTGGGAGACAGAATGATTTATAGGATATTAGCTCTTTACTCTTCGCCCTCGGCATGTGTTCGTGTTAACGATCTTTTATCTGCCCCGTTTGATATACGAAACGGTACCCGTCAGGGGTGTCCCCTGTCGCCTTTTTTATATACATTAGTGATGGAATCCCTGGCGAATGCCCTCCGTGCGAACCCCTCGATCTCAGGTGTTAGGCTTGGTAAAACAGAGCATAAGTTATCCTTGTTTGCGGACGACCTGCTTATATACTTGACCTCTCCCAGAATAGGACTGCCCTCGATTCTCCCAGAATTTGACCTTTTTGGTCGCCTTAGCAACTTTAAAGTTAACGTGCAGAAATCAGAGATCTTGAATATCAATATACACCGTCGGGAAGCGGACTACCTTAAAGAATCTTTCTCCTTTAGGTGGGCCTCTCACTACATTAAATATTTGGGGGTTCTTATCCCGGCGAACTTATCACACGTGTTTAAGCCTAATTACTTACCCATGCTTAAATCCATTGAATCCAGTATCCAGAAATGGGTCCCGCTTCAGATCTCATGGTTTGGACGGATTAATGCTGTTAAAATGGATATTTTGCCACGCCTTTTATATTTGTTTCAGACGATCCCATGCGCAATCCCCCTCACTTATTTTACAAGACTTAAGAGAATGATTTCGGCTTTTGTTTGGAAGAAACCCAGGGCTAGACTTGGTTACAATTTAATATCCCGTTCTAAATCCTCAGGAGGTACAGGATTGCCAAATTTCCTCTTATATTATAGAGCAACAGTTATGAACTGTGTTCTAGACATATTCCATAACCACTCTTCTAAATTATGGGTTGAAATTGAGCATGAATTGGCTCCACACCTAGCTACCGGAATTTTCTGGCTATCTTCTACCTCCTTGAATTCATTACCTGACTTGCATTCTCCGATGCTTCTCTATGCTTTAGCTAGATTTTGGAGTAAATTTGCCTTTAAACTTAATCTTATACATGCCCCTGGTCTTCTCACAGTACTTACGGGCCATCCAGGTCTTCCTGTTGGTCTGAATCGACTTCCGGCCCTTGGATCCCGAAGTAGCCACACAATTAAGTTGATGGACATATACACACAGGCTGGCCTACTCCCCCTTGAAGACATCTCTCATATGATACCATCGAATCCTGGACGCTGGCTCCTTTATTTTCAGCTACGAAGTTTTATTAATTCCCTGATGCCTGGATTGCAGTCCTGTCCACCCTTAACTGAGTTTGAAAAGTTGTGTACGGCTAGCTCTGCTCCCGGTCACGCTATTTCTTTGCTATATGCCATGTTGAACTCTGGGGAGAAAGAGGGCTCTTCCACGGGCGCACACAGAGCCAAACTTAAATTTATTCAGAACTGGGATCCACCTTCTCGGCAGACCAATGGTCTCGATCTCTTCTCTTTACACATAAGTTAACTGTGTCCTGTAATTTACAGGAACTCAATTATAAAATTCTTACCAGATGGTATAGGACCCCAGTTCGATTGCACCAGTTTTACCCCTTGGTAACAGATGCCTGCTGGAGGTGTCTCACAGCAAAGGGAACAATGACACATATCTGGTGGGATTGCCCAGGTGTGGCCCCCCTATGGCGGGATGTTTTTGCTTTATACAATTATCTATACAAAGCTACTGTTATACCTGATCCTTCGATAGCTCTCCTATCCATATTCTCAGGGCGAATCTCTCAGATTAAGAAAGGGGCTTTACGTCTGTTCATTTCAGCTATGAGACAGATGATTCCCCGCCAATGGCGGTCGACCGAAAGCCTTTTAAGAGTAACCTGGTCTGGCGCTATGGATGCTCTAGTTCATATGGAAGAGTTAAGTGCCTCTGACACAGATTCTTGAGCGACATTCTGGAGGACATGGGATCCATGGAACCAATTCCGCACTTCCACTTCTTTCTCTGGGTGGTTGACAACTGGTAATATACCTGTTAGCAGTTCTTAAAGTAATGGCTATGATATGTTAAGTTCATTTCTCTTCCCTTTCCCTCCCCTACCTCCTGTTCATGTTATGTCTTGGTCTGTCGAGTCTCGTCTTGTCCTTTTCCCTTATTAATGTGAATAATTGACCAATTATTTGGAAATGTGTGACATACTTATATTTATTCAATCTTGATAGATTCCACCAGCTATTACATGTTGTGTCATACTTAATTTGGCCTTCTTTATACCGTACTACCTCCGAGGCATTTACGTGGCCAGCAATTGGTCATATCATTTATCATTTCCTATATCTATATACTTGATATGTTTGTTGTAATATATACTTTTATGCTTCAATAAAATAATGATTGAACCGTAAAATGTCCCAGAGAGTGTACGGCGACCCGGATGCGTATACACATTTTCTCGCTCATATTCATTGGGGGACACAGGAACCGTGGGTATAGCTATGTCCTCTAGGAGACGTTGACACTAGTAAAAGCTGTTAGCTCCTCCCCTGGCAGCTATACCCCCTCCAGCCTGGAGAGAGAGCTTCAGTTTTTTCTAGTGTCAATAAGAGGCAAGACCTCCCTGCTCTGCATTGAAGCTCCTGAAGATTTTTTATTTTAGTTTATTTTTTTGTCTTCTTTTAGGTGGGAAACAATGGTCGCCTCGCCTCCCTGTTCTCCTGAGGGGAGCACGCCAGCGTTGGTTCGCCACACTGCCTCCTCCCCCCACAAGAAGACAAGGTGGACCAGGGCAGCCTCGCTCCCCTGCATCCCGCCAGCCAAGGGGTCACCTAGGTCCGCCAAAGAGAAGACCCTCCCGCCATACCAGACTCCTGCCACTCCGGTGCCAGCTTCTGAGGAGGTGACCCTGCTGGAAAAGGTAACCTTATGGGTCCACTTAGGGAGGGTGAAGAGAAGAGGGGGAAGATGAGGTGAGTACACGGGATTTGGTAAGTATGTTAACCCTCTCCCCCCTCCCTCCCTCCCTCTTTGGTGGCAATAGTTTTTCTAGGGTTAACAGGGTGGTAATGCGCCTTGAATATAGATCAAGTCCCAGGAGAAAATTGTTTTAACACAGGGATTTATTTATTGTAGCCCAGGACCCCCTCTCACTCCCCCTCTACAGCAGGGTTGCTGTCAGCTACGCGGGCACTTAGGGGGTTAAAAACCAGACACAGCGGGAGGCCGAGCGCACCGCTGCGGACCGGGACCATGCATCGGTCGGACAGGCAGGGAAAGGAGCGGAGGAAGCCCCACTATATGTAATGCGCAGGTGAGGGAGCGCGCTGCCCTCTCGAGCACCGCTGTGAGTACAAGCGGGCGCTTCTGTCTCACTATTCCAGGTCCCTCTGCACCCCGGCCGACCGACAGGCTCCCGGTCGGCCGTGCGCATAAACTTAGACCCCGGCTTTGCTGCTTACTAGGCCGCAGCTATATCCACTGGTATGGGGGTGGGGGTGCGATCCGGTGTGAATTCCCCCCCGACCTCCCCCAGAAGCCGCTGGGTCCCGCCCCGGTCCTTTAAAAGGCAGCTTAACCCTTTCTGGCCAGCCACCTCTTTAGGTCGGCAACAGACATTCTGGGGGTTCTATCTCCAGTGCAATGTGCCTTACGTTAAAGCAGTTAACCCCTTCCTGTCTCTCTGCCCACTTGACGCTGAGCATCCTATTTTTCAATAAAATTAAATACATTTTTTTTAAAAATGCGTGTTATACGGGCCCCCCTCCTCAGCCCTCATGACCGCAGGACCTCCCTGTCTATGTGGTACCAGGCTGGGCCCGTGTTATATACCGGACAAGGGAGGACCTCTCATAGTTCCCAATCCGCCCTCCAGGGTCGTTGGTTGATTATCCTCCACCTGCGCAGATTCAGGGAGAACAGCTGAAGTAGAGGGGTTGCCTGCAACAGTTATGTGTCCTAGAGACAACCCATCTCCATGGGCTACCTCGGTTCCAGTCGGTCATGATATTGTTCTCATCAATACGCCATTGCGCATAATATGGGGAGTACGTTCCAGCGAGTTGAGTGTTCACTGACTCTGTAATTCCCCTCAGCTGGGGGTTCTACCCTGATGCTAGCTTGCTGTTGCTCCTGTTCAGAGCCCTTCCAAGGTACAGAATTGAGGCTAGCTCTACTTAAATGGGGCAGTATAGTGCCATGGCTTCTTCTAGGGGATAGCTTCAGGCCTCCCCCTCAGTTTTTGCGCCGACGGGGCAGGCGCTGGCTACTACTGGGGGAGTGGTATTTGCGTTACCACTACATACTATGGTTCTTACTGCACAGCTCCTTCATCAGGTGGCGGATTCTTCTAGCACTGAATTGGAGGCCTCTGCAATGTGGCCCCTCCTTCGCTGGGGTATAGGCTAGCGATACAGTTGTGGCTTCCTTTGCTTGGCTTCCTCCTCAGGCGGAGATTTTGGCACAGCCACTAAATCCCTGGTTGAATCTGCATTTGCACGGGGTATTCTTTTTGTGGCCTTCTATTTCCAGAGTTCCGGACCCAGCTGGTGGGCTGTGGCGCACTCCACATCTCTCCTTCTACAGGTGAATCCTTCCCATTGGTCCTGGGTGTGCTACCTGTATCTACATTACCTCTCAAGACATGACTAATGTCTAGGTCACGTCAGCCCTCTGGTGATCTTCCTTACCACCGGCCATTCCGGGGGTAGACTACGAGACTCCCCGCGCCACACACAGCGGGGTTGCTGTCACGTCTTGACACACTGATAGACGTTCCATTAATGGAACGGAACACCCTTCTATTCTTCTTCCTCCTCGAACAGAACGGTGGCCTGTCTGCGTTGGAGTTGACCGGACGTGGACTTGAGGGCCTCGAGACTCACTCAGAAGCTTCCACCTTTCTCTCCCGAGCAGGAGATCCGTAAGCTTGCGGCGTGGACGCCCTGATATCCCCTTGGCAGGGGTTCTCTCTCCTTTACGTTTTCCCCCCTTCCCCCTCCTACCCAGAGTTCTACGGACAATCAGGATGGAGGGTGTCCGACTATCCTAGTCGCCCCGGGGATTGGCCGTCGCACGTGGAACGTGGACCTCGTGCTCATTCTGGGAGATGTCCTTAGTCACTGCCACTCAGAGATGACCTTCTTTCTTTCAGTCCGGTCGTCCTTCAGTATTTAAGGTCTCTTTGTTTGCCGGCGTGGCTATTAAAACCGCCATTCTGCCGCGAAGAGGTTTTTCGGCGGATGTCATCCGCAAGCCTACATCGTTCGGGATCTCTTACGGGACCTGGAGGTCCTTCCTGGTTTTCTGTGAAAACCGAAATTTTCCGCCACTTCGTTTTTTCTCTCTCCATGGTCTGGCCCTTAGCTCTTGAAGGGTCAGGTGTCGGCGCTTCTATACTTTTCCAGCGCCCTCTGGCCCCCTGGCGCCTGTAAGGACTTTTCTTCAGGGAGTGGCACATACGTTTCTTCCGTACCGTCCTCCTTACCGCCTTGGGATCTGAATTTATTCCTCTCAGCGCTCTAGGCTCCCCCTTGGAGCCCTTGCGGGAGATTTCTCTACGACTCCTGTCCTGGAAAGTAGTTTTTCTGGTCGCTATCACTTCCATCAGATGGGTGTCTGAGTTTGCGGCGCTCTCTTGCAGAGAACCCTTCCTGGTTATTCTTAGGGACAAGGTGGTTCCCCGGCCTGTCCCTTCTTTTCTTCCGAAGGTGGTCTCTGACTTTCATATTAACGAGGAAATTGTCTTCCCTCACTGTGTCCTTCTCCTTCACACCCTACGGGAGAGGAGTTACACCATCTGGACGTTGTCAGAGCTCTGAAGATCTATTTAGCAGCCTCCGGTCCCTTCCGCCGTACGGGCCCCTTTTTGTCATTCCGAAGGTTCCTTGAAGGGATTGGCGGCTTCCAAGGTTGCGATCGCTGCTAGATCCGGTCTGCAATTGCTGAAGCATACTGCGCCCAAAGCAGAGTTCCGCCCTTAGGTGTCACGGCTCACTCCACAGAGCGGTGGGCGCTTCTTGGGCTGGGAGGAATCGCACTTTGGCTGCACAGTTGTGTAAGGTGGCTACTGGTCCTCCTTACACACATTCACAAACATTTACCAGGTGTGCACTTTTGCATCGGCGGACGCGGCCTTAGGCCACATGGTCTTGCAGGCGGCAGTTTCTTAGAGAACTGCAGGGACGCGTGCTTCCATGGGTCTGTGGTTTTTCCCTCCCTGTGGACTGCTTTTGAACATCCCACGGTTCCTGTGTCCCCCAATGAATATGAGCGAGAAAAGGAGATTTTTGTATAACTTTACCAGTAAAATCTCTTTCTCGCTCTTCATTGGGGGACACAGCACCCACCCAGTATTGTTGTCCGGCCCCTGTTGTAGCTGTTGCTGGTTAGAACCCTGTTGGGTCCTTTTGGCATGGTTGGTGTTCCATGTTTTTTCTTGGTTGGCTTGCTTCTCCTACTGCTTGTACACAAACTGAAGCTCTCTCTCCAGGCTGGAGGGGGTATAGCTGCCAGGGGAGGAGCTAACAGCTTTTACAAGTGTCAACGCCTCCTAGAGGACATAGCTATACCCACGGTTCCTGTGTCCCCCAATGAAGAGCGAGAAAGAGATTTTACTGGTAAGTTATACAAAAATATCCTTATTTCATAGCGCAAGCCGGACATGGTTTGGACGGCTTTCACGGCGCAGAATTCATGCACGGTCCTGGTCTCGCCGGTTATTTTGTGGGTTGTTCCGGCGAGTCGTTCCCCTATTCAAGAAAGGTGTGGAACTTGTAAAACCGCACGTAAAAACAGCTGCCAGGAATATCGCTAAAGATGTTGCTATGGCATTGAGCGCCGTTATGGATCAAATAAATGGACCTACGCAAGGGCAGGAATGCTCTGGTGTCGTGCAATTTTGGAGAGAAACGCTGAAAAGAAAACGCGGTTGCGACGGCGTCATCCTACCCCCTTTTATGAATAATGTAGAGCTGACTAAGAGACGTTGCCGCCAGAAAACAAGAAGCCCTTCACCGAGCGACATCTTCTAATTAGCAGCTATGGCTTTTGTACATGACGCATCCGCCGAGTACGCAAAATCAGAGTTGGATATCTTTCAAATACTGCCCACGCAAACAAGTTTTGAAAAATTGTTTTATGTAGAGGTACAACAGATAGCGGCCATTGGCGACAACACGCCTTTGGAGTTCTTCATCTTGGGCAGCGGTGAATATTATTACGACCCAAATAACACTGGCCTCTTTCACACAAGCGTGACTGATTAAGTCCGGATGCGTTCAGGGTGTTTTCAGTGAAACTGGCACCATTTTGCAAGCAAGTTCAGCCAGTTTTGTCTGCGATTGCATTCAGTTTTTTTCGCTTAGGTGCAATGCATTTTCATGCGTTTTTCATGCACGTGATAAAAAACGGAAGGTTTACAAACAACATCTTTTAGCAACCATCAGTGAAAAATGCATCGCATCCGCACTTGCTTCCGGATGCAATGCGTTTTTCACTGAAGCCCCATTCAATTCTATAGGGCCAGGGCTGCGTGAAAAACGCAGAATATAGAACCTGCTGCATTTTTCACGCAACGCAGAAACAAGACGTGAAAAAAAAAAACGCTCATGTACACAGACCCATTGAAATGAATGGGTCAGGATTCAGTGCGGGTGCTATGCGTTCACGTCACGCATTGCACCCGCGCGGAAAACTTGCTTGTGTGAAAGGGGCCACTCTGTTACACGTCGTTTGCAGAATCATTAGCCCAGATAACACACCCATACCTGACGGATCCCATGTCGCCCTTATTAACTACGATATTGCTAGCCTTTTTAATTAATTGGACAATACTGAACGGGATGGCGCGAGATTTCCCCAGTGCATAGGGCCAGCAGGAGGAGGTGAACGCTGCCTGGCCCTGTCAATCAAGGATGACAGGGCGGGATATGAAGTGGGAGAACAGAGCCTCTAGGAGCAGGAGCAACGCCCCCTGCTCCTAGAGACTAATTTGCATATAATAAAATGTTAAATTGCACAAAAATGGGGGCATACCTAAGAAAAAGAATAACACAGTTAGATTCAGATGACATTTGCACATGTATAATGTCAGCCTGTTTAATAGGGATAATTGTGGTGACAGAAACCCTTTAAGAAGGTTGCTCATACTTTGCTAAGAATTTTTCACTTTTGATAATCTTTCAAATGCAGCGGACATTAACAAGGCTTTATTAGCAAAACGAAAGAGGTTGGAAATGTACACAAAGGCATCCTTAAAAACCAGTAACCAGAAGATTGAACACGTGTGGAAGACACAACAAGATCAGAGGTAAGGTCCTATGCAAGAAAAATTTACCATTTCAACAATCATTCCCTCTACCTTTAGAGAGGTCTTTACATGAAAGTCCTTACACTGGTGCTACTGTACAAATCAGGCATGCTTCTACAATAACTGCAGCCAATGAGGTTAACGGATGAGGGAACAAAAAATAATAGTATACGCCAATGGAGTACCCACGAATATTTTTTCCCAAATTACGAGCTCACTTGTCAACTTGTTAAGAAATAAACGAAACAAAGAGTCGCCTAACCCAAAGTGCAAAAATACTAAATACTTTAATGATAACATTAAAGGGGTTCTCCGGGCTCTCCTTTATTGGTGATCTATCAAGATAGGTCATTAATATAAAATCAGCGGGGGTGCAATATCCGGCACCCCCCGCAGATCAGCTGTATGAGGAGACGGCGCGCACGCGCAGTGTCCACATGCCGTCTCCCATCTCTCTTACTGCTCTGCTGTTGCTTTGCCATAGACAGCAGTGGTGAGCAGGAAGAGAGAAGGGAGACGGCACATACACACATCTCCTCATATAGTTGATAATCAGGGGTGCTGGGCTGATATTGATGACATATCCTGAGAATAGGTCATCAATATAGGAGAGCCCGGACAACTCCTTTAATGTTATCATTAAAGTATTTTGTATTTTTTGCACTTTAGGCTATAGCGACTCTTTGTTTCATTTATGTCTTACTAGGGGAATAACTAGTATTCAGAAAGTGCTATAGTAGAGTTAGAAGTACCCTTCCACTTGGTGACAGTCTTCTCACCTGTAGTAATCCAGTACAGCAAGATAACTACTTTTACTTGAGCAGCAACTGAAATATGCATAGGCAGCTAGATTATTAAATAGGATGAATGGTCTCTTTTATAGAAGCTTAAAGAGACCATGCTTCTGCAACCTGGAAAATGGATGCTTTAGAGTTGACAAGTTAGAACAGCATATGATTTATACATCTCAAAGACTTTACTAAAGAGGACATTCACTATGGTGCAGGAAAGGTGATTTAGACATCAGTACAGGAAAGGGTTCTTTACAATTAATCAAACTATGGAATGTCCTGCTACAAGGGATGGCAAATACTATGTCAGCATTAAAAAGGGTGCCCAATGCTTATCTAATAGCAAATGGCATTGATGGTCAGAATTGTAGATTGAGAAAGGCTGAACTTGATGTTCCTCTGCCTGTATCTTCACTGTGCCAGAATAGTATCGTGGTTAGTGGGAATAACTACCTTAATATTTCTTTTCAACCTATGGTGACATACTTAGTAGCTACCAGGAATAACGGCAGCATCATGTGACATATAGAGCTGATCCTTTATTACAGGCAGAAGATGAACGATGAGTATTCTCAACAATTTCAGGCTTTATTTCAACAATGGGAAGATGACATGCAAAAATCAGAAGAGCAAGAAGAAAAAGTAACGGTAATATACTGCTCTAAAATCATGTCTCAAAGTAAGCCAATTAATAGTTGGTGTAGAGCCAGAAAAAAATTCTATCCCTGCACCACATTTATCATCCAGCCTGAACCCTGTGATAAATCTGCTGCAGGTCTACACAGCCTAAGTTTACACCAGCTAAAAGATTAAGGTACATTCACACGAAAAATGCCTGTGTGATGTGTAATGAACAATTTCAGCCTATTCACAGACAGACAGCCCACAATGCAAGGGGCAGTATTTAATGGCCATTTTTTAATATGGCATCTGTAAAAAACAACCATTAAAAATGGACCATTTTTCTGGGGGGTTTTCATAGTCATGTAAATGTAGCCTAAGTTAATCTGCCCCAGTGGCTGTTATAACATGTCATGTGACATTATTGCAATTATGTACAATGCCCCCATCCTCTGTTAAAGAGATCCTGTCACCTTTCCTGACATGCCTGTTTTAGTAACTACTTGCATTTCCCTTGTAATAACAATTCTGGATTGTATTCTGATGACTATGTTTTTCTAAACCACTATTATTCCTGTTAGATGTTATGAATTACTAGCAGTTGCAATAATGGTCCAGATGGGTGTCACCAATTGGGTGTGTGTCCCTAAACAGTTTGTCACTGGCAGCACAATAGCATCAGACTGTGCAGGAACACATCCCCAACTTGTAACACCCAGATGGACCTTCACTGCAAACTGCTAGTCATTCAGTCATAACTTCCAGCAGGAATATTAACCCTTTCACACATTTGGACATAACTGTATGTCAAAATTGGAAGTGACTTACTGCATTTGGACGTACAGTAACGTCCAATTTGCTTACCGGGGCTGTGACACTATAAAGTGTCACAGCCCCGGAGTCTCTGCTCTTCCGGAGAGCAGAGACACTGGGGAATCCGGCAAGGGACCAATCAGGGTGGTCCCTTGCCGGCAAGCGATCCGATTGGTTATTCTCTGGAGACTAACCAATCAGAGCACTTGATTAAGAAAAATGCTGGTTTCAGGCTGAAATCACAGCCTGAAATCAGGCATGACTGCCACCGTGCCCCTGATAAATTTAAGTGCCCTCCCACATGCGGCCATTGCCCTCCATCGCCCCCAGATGCCCCCTGCTGCAATGTCCTCTCTGCCAGCATTGATGGCAGCGGCTCAGGAACGGAGCCGCTGCCACCAGCAGAGTGTGTCAGCTTTAACTTACAACTGACACTCTGCTGCTACGGCCGAAATCGGTGCTGGCGCCAATCTCGGCCGTTTAACTCCATAGATGCCGTGGTCAGCAGCCACCTGCGGCATCCATGGGGTTAAGAGGGAGAGAGCTCCCTCTCTCTTTTATCGGGCCACCGCTGCTGCTATGGCAGCGGCCTGATGGTTGCCATGGCAACCAGATGCCTTACAAAGATCCAGATGGCTCTTGATAAATAAAAAAGTGTAAAAAAAAGTTTAAAAAAAAAAAAATTTTATAAAAAAAAAAATTGTCTTTTCGAATATCCATTCATTTATGTCATTAAAAAAATTTAATAAAGAAAAAAATTACACATAATTGGTATCGCCACGTCCGTAATAACTTGATCTATAAAAGTATCATATTACTAATCCTGTGCAGTGAACGCCGTGAAAAATAATGTAGAAAAAAATGACGGAATTGCTGTTTTTTTCACCTCACATCCACAAAAAAAAAAATAACAAGTGATCAAAAAGACATATGTACCTCATAATGATACCAATAAACAGCCTACACAGCTACATTGGTAAAAAAAAATATAACTGTTATGGACGATGCAAAATGTAATTTATTTTTAACACAAAAGTAATTTTATGCTGAAATAGTAGTAAAACATAAAAAAAGACAAACTTTGTATCGCCATAACCGTATCAACCCACAGAATAAAATAATCCTATAATATTTACCACAAGAGGAGCCCCATAAAAAACACTAACAGAATTGCCATTTTTGCCCACTTCACCTCCACCAAAATGGTATAAAAAGTGATCAAAAAGACATATGTACCCAAAAATGATACCAATAAAAACTACAGCCCGTCCCGCAAAAAGACAAGTCCCCAGACAGCGACACTGATGAAAAAATACAAATGTTATGAGCACTAAACTAATTTCAGCAAATAACATGTTAGAAAATCCTGATGCTGCTTCTACCCTTCTGAATGCTGCCGTGCCCCCAAACAGCGGTTTATGACCACCTATGAGGTGTTGCCGTATTTAGGAAAAAATGCATAACAAATTGTGGGCTGCATTTTCTCCTGTTAGCCCTTGTGAAAATGAAAAAATTGGGGATAAAGCAACTTTATATTGGAAAATTATAATTACACTTACCGGTAATTGGATTTTCCAGAACCCATGACAGCACCATAGAGAGATGGATCCGCCCCCACAACTGGACAGGAAGCCCCAGGGCAATCAAAAAGGGAACACCCACTTCCTCCCTCAGTGTTGATTCCAGAGTAGATCAGTAGGAGCCGTACAAAATAGAATTCCTATAATCTCATTCTTCCTTTTCCTTTTTACTTGAAAGACAGAAACTATGTTCATCAACCGTAAGCACCAGGGAGGAAATTAGATGGTTGCTGTCATATGTTCTGGAAAATCCAATTACCGGTAAGTGTAAGGGTCCATTCACACTCCCGTGTGTGTTTTTCGGATCCGTGGATCCGCAAAACACGGACATCAGCGATGTGCGTTCCGCATTTTGCGGACCGCACATTGCCGGCATTCTCATAGAAAATGCCTTTTCTTGTCCGCAATTGCGGACAAGAATAGGACATGTTCTATTTTCGTGATCGGAATTGCGGACCCGGAAGAGCGGATCCGCAATTCCAGATCCTGATGCTGCTTCTACCCTTCTGAATGCTGCCGTGCCCCCAAACAGTGGTTTATGACCACCTATGAGGTGTTGCCGTATTTAGGAAAAAATGCATAACAAATTGTGGGCTGCATTTTCTCCTGTTAGCCCTTGTGAAAATGAAAAAATTGGGGATAAAGCAACTTTATATTGGAAAATTATAATTACACTTACCGGTAATTGGATTTTCCAGAACCCATGACAGCACCATAGAGAGATGGATCCGCCCCCACAACTGGACAGGAAGCCCCAGGGCAATCAAAAAGGGAACACCCACTTCCTCCCTCAGTGTTGAATTAGAGGGTTGCTGTCATATGTTCTGGAAAATCCAATTACCGGTAAGTGTAAGGGTCCATTCACACTCCCGTGTGTGTTTTTCGGATCCGTGGATCCGCAAAACACGGACATCGGCGATGTGCGTTCCGCATTTTGCGGACCGCACATTGCCGGCATTCTCATAGAAAATGCCTTTTCTTGTCCGCAATTGCGGACAAGAATAGGACATGTTCTATTTTTTTCGGGATCGGAATTGCGGACCCGGATAAGCGGATCCGCAATTCCAGATCCGGGCAGCACATCGTGCTGCCCCATAGAAATGAATGGGTCTGCAATTCCGTTCCGCAAAATGCGGAAAAAACACCCCTCGGGAGGGACGTGCTTGAAAAGTAATCTTAAGCTATGAAGACCCCAAAGCTAACAAGAGGTCCAACTAAAAAAGTGGGAACAATAAACATCCTAACCTAGGAATTTCAACATTATATCTTAAACCCAGGATAATCTTTTAAAATAAATCTTATATGGGTTTCTCATGAAGTGTTAACATAAATCATAACAAATTTAATACCACATCTTAGAGAAGTACTTATCTTGACGCAAACTGAAGATGATTGCTGAACACCGATTTCTTTGGTGCAGATTATATTCCGCGACAGATGTTTCTTCCCCAGGAAAGGCCATTCCAACGCACGCCACCTGCACTGTTGAATCTTCAAGGAGCGCGTAGCGGGGAACTCACCCAGCACGCTCCCCACCCAGTGATCCAAGATCCACTGGAGGACCAGAAGAACTTCAGATGCCAAAATCTCCAAACTTTCTTGCAATTTGGCATCCATGATGGAACCCTACCGTGGCATCAATCCCTTATCTAGAGGAGCTCACGGATCTGTTGCAAGAGGTCCAAAGCGCCCCTGGACCCTTCAGACTTCCTAGGGTCCCCACTGCCAGAAACTACCACACAAGGATCCCAGCAGACAACCGCCGACCCTCCAGGGACTCCCTAGGAAGTTCTAGATCGGCAGCAAGTATTTATAGGGTTTTGCTAGTGAGCTATACCTCCTGTAGGCCATCCAGACTAAATGGACAAGCCCATCTTCTTACTCCCAACTAGGAGCCATTAAGGGCTTTGTTGGTACGCCATATGTCCTGTAGGCCATCCAAACAACATGGTCCAGCCCATATCTTCACTCCCAAGTAGGAGACTTATAGGGCCTCGTTGGTGTACTATGCTTATTGTAGATCATTAAACTACAAACTGTCAATCAGGCATAGCCACAGAACCAGTTCATCATGCAGGCATAGCCATCAAGGCAGACCGCCACCAAGACATGGTTGCATCTCAGGCACAGCTGGTCACAAACACCCGCTCAGAGCCAGGTACCGTCATCCAGATACTGTTGCAAGAACCGCCAGTTATCAAGACACGGCGGCACGAGTCGCCAGCCACACAGACATGGTGACCAAAGCCGCCAACCATGCAGACAGAGCCGCAGAAGCCACTAACTATGCAGACACGGCCCATGCAAAGTTAGCAGCTGAACAAACACAGCTGCAATAGATAAGCCCAGCAGCAGAAGCAGCCAGCTACAATGCAAAGCTGGAGGAACAGTCATCCCAGGCAAGCATAACATACTGTAGAAGCAATCAGCTCTATAGGAACATAAGGCCATGAAAAAAGCCACCCTGCCACAGAGACTGACTTTTTTTTATTTATTATTATTACCACAGGCTCAAGGCAGTGAACCAGAAAGTCCCAGGCAGCCATCATTTTTTAAGCATGGACCCAAAGGGGTAACCAGCCCGCCAGGCATACACTCAAGGGCAGTCAGCCAGCCAGACAGGCGATGACTCAAGGGCAGCTAGCCGACCAGGCGACGACTCAAGGGCAGTCAGCCGACCAGGAAAAGAGTCAAAGGCAGTCAGCCGACCAGGCAAAAAGTCAAAGGCAGTCAGCCGACCAGGCAAAGAGTCAAAGGCAGTCAGCCAGAAAGCATAGACCCCAAAGCTGACCCAGCATGGATGCACAAGTGTTCAACCAACCAGGCATAGATGCACAGGCACTCCGCTGACCAGGCTTTCAACGAAGCAGGTATAGATGCAAGACATTCAACTAAGCAAGCATAGATACAAAGGTGGACCGCCATGCACAAAAGTTCAGCCACACAGGCATACTGCCAAGCATACACACGGCATCGGAATGCAATGAAACTAACATAAAATCAAAGGCATTCAGCTTGAAGTCAATAGGCAACCAACCAGGCCCCAAAGCTATCAGGCCTCAAAAACCAAGCGGCAGCCAGCCAGGCCCTGAAGCCAAGAGGCAGCCAGCCAGGCCCTGAAGCCAAGAGGCAGCCAGCCAGGCCCTGAAGCCAAGAGGCAGCCAGCCAGGCCCTGAAGCCAAGAGGCAGCCAGCCAGGCCCTGAGGCCCAGAGGCAGTCAGCCAGGCCCGAAGGCCCAGAGGCTGCCAGCCAGACCCTGAAGCCAAGAGGCAGCCAGCCAGGCCCTGAAGCCAAGAGGCAGCCAGCCAGGCCCTGAAGCCAAGAGGCAGCCAGCCAGGCCCTGAAGCCAAGAGGCAGCCAGCCAGGCCTTGAAGCCAAGAGGCAGCCAGCCAGGCCTTGAAGCCAAGAGGCAGCCAGCCAGGCCTTGAAGCCAAGAGGCAGCCAGCCAGGCCTTGAAGCCAAGAGGCAGCCAGCCAGACCCTGAAGCCAAAAGGCAGCCAGCCAGGCCCTGAGGCCCAGAGGCAGTCAGCCAGGCCCGAAGGCCCAGAGGCTGTCAGCCAGGCCCTCAAGCCCTGAGGCAGTCAACCAGGGCCTGAAGCCCTGAGGCAGTCAACCAGACATCAGTTTCTAAATTATATGAAACACTTGTTGGGTCAAAGCATTTACTTCACCACTAAATTTATTCCTCGAGGGTGGTAGTTTAATGGGGTCACTTCAAATGTGACATGGCACCTGAAAACCATTCCAGCAAAATCTGCCCTCTATTAACAATATTGCGCTCCTTTCCTTCTGTGCCCTGCCGTGTGCCCATGCAGCCGTTTACGATCACATGTAGGGTGTTTATGTAAACTGCAGAATCAGGGTAATAAATATTGAGGTTTCTTTGGCTGTTAACCTTTGCTGTGTTACAGGAAAATTGGATTTAAATGGATAATCTGCCCAATAAAATTAAAATTTGAATATTTCCCCTCCATTTTGCTTTAATTCTTGTGGAACACCTAAAGGGTTAATAAAGTTTGTAAAATCAGTTTTGAATAACTTGAGGGGTGTAGTTTCTAAAATGGGGTCATTTATGAGTGGTTTCTACTATGTAAGCCCCACAAAATGATGCCAACATAAAGTAGACATCTTGGAAATGTAAAGTGATAACTATTTTATGAAGTATCACTGTCTCAAAAGCAAAGAAATTCAAATTTTGAAAATATCAACTTTTTCAAAATTTTCTGCAAAGTTTGGATTTTTTATGAATAAAGGTAAAACTTATCAACTCAAATTCACCAGTCTTATGCAAATTCACCGCTGTACACAGGATTGCGTCTTTGCGGCGACCCTGTTATTCCTCCTGGACGCGCCGGCGCGTCCTCTCGCGAGACGCAACATTTCGGTCAGAGCCGGCCCGCGCATGCGCATTGCAGGCTGGCAAAAGTTAAAAGAGCGTTTCGTCACCAGTCTGCCAGCCAATGATCATCGCTGGCAGGCTGGCTTAGCGTATCGCTAATCAGAATTGGTACTTTTATAGTATCTGTAAGTGATCAGAACTGATCACAGTCAGATCTATAATAGTATTAGTGTCACCTTAGTTCGCCCTCCACCAAAAACGCAGTGTTTGCCCGATCAGGCCTGATCGGTCGCCCACACGTGCGTTCACCCACGCCCGCACCGCCGCAGTGACAAAAATTTTTTTTTTTTTTTTTTATCACTGCACAATCACTTCACAAGCGCTGCGGCGATAAAAAAAATCAGTTTTGATATTTTTTATCAATCGCAGCGGCTTCCGGTACTTCGCTAGCCTCCCATTTGTAAGACAGGCTTGCTTTTTTTCTTGAGTAGTCTCAGGGAATACCCCCTAAATTTAGTTGACCAAATGGCAAATAAGGGGTATTCTTATGAAGAGGCCTACAGGATTCTGACCCAGTCGGATGAGGAATGGGAACCCTCATCTGACGAATCCAGCGGGTCAGAATATGAACCTGCAGAAAGCAGTGGCAGTCTGACCCAAAGTTCGGACGAGGAGGTTGAGGTCCCTGATAGCACCAGGCGTACCCGGCCCTGTGTTGCTAGACCACAGGTTGCGCAGGATCCGCTTCAAGGGCAGCAGAGTAGGGCTGGCGCTGTCGGATTACGTGGTGAGGCATACACCAGCAGCGCAGCCCATCCTGGACCTAGTACCAGCACTGCCGTACAACATGGTGAAGTGGCGAGCACCAGAAGGGCAGTTGAAGCTGGTGCGGTGGCACGTGCATTAGTTCCCCCGTCGCAGCCACCGCACAGACAGGCCCGTAGAGCCCCTAGAGTCCCTGAGGTGCTGGCAAATCCTGATTGGCAGCCCCGAACTTCAGCCGCACCTGTAGTTCCCCCTTTCACCGCCCAGTCTGGAGTTCGGGTTGAGACAGCTCAGATCGGTTCGGCACTGTTTTTTTTTTTAGCTGTTCTTGACTGCGGAGCTCTTGGACTTAGTCGTGGCAGAAACAAATCGGTATGCCACTGAATTTATAGCCGCCAACCCGGGAAGCTTTTATGCCCAGTCTTTCCGGTGGAAACCCGTCCAAGTTTCCGAATTTAAAAATTTTCTGGGCCTTCTCCTCAACATGGGCCTAACGAAAAAGCATGAATTGTGGTCATATTGGTCCACGAACCCAATTCATCACATGCCTATGTTCTCTGCTGCCATGTCCAGGACACGATTTGAGACCATCCTGCGTTTCCTGCACTTTAGCGACAACAGCACCTCTG